>NW_022991809.1:0-99016 GCF_902827175.1 Gymnodraco acuticeps
GTAGCTCTAATAATTTGTAAGCTACTCCATAGTATGTTTATTGTCCTGGATTTTATCTTTAAGGTAATAGCTGTAACGGTATTTCAGGCTTGAATATAATATATAAAGCTTGATTATATTAAATGTTAAATCATTTGCCATGATCCTAGTTTTATTTTGAGGTTTTCTCAATCGGTTTTCACTTCCTGTTTGATTACTGGTCTGATCACTTTCACCTGACCTCCTGCTCACCTGTAACTTCATCCCCTCGTTAGTTCAGATTGTATTTACTCTTGTTCAGTCTTGGTCAGATTATTGCACAAGTCGTGTAGTTCTGTTTTGTTTGCATTGACAACTCACCTGTTCACCGTGGCCTTTGACCCCTAACCCATCACATCCCCCTACTTCCACTCCTACTGCTATTTATTTAATTATTTACTTTATTATTTGCCCCTTTTGTTTGTTTGTTCACCGTGTCAAGCGGCGTTGGGTCCCTTGAAAGGCGCTATATAAATGTTATTACTATTATTATTATTGCCTGTATCCTCAGAGTCAGAATCAGAACACCTTGATGAGTCCCACAGAGGGGACATGTATATTGTTACCAGTGGCGAACCGTCAGGGCCTTCAAGGTATTCAGAGAATACCCTGGAACACTCAGATAAAACAAAACAAAAATAGATTTAATTATATAAATAAATGTATATAAAATGAATAAATGAGAATGGTATCTGTGTTGTTGATCTCTAATATCAGTGTTACGTTGATTTGTTTCTCCTTCTCGGACCATGCGCTACGCATTTCAGTGGTGTTGTGTTAGAAAAGAAAGCAACCAATCATATCTTGTTCTGGGTCTCTGGGTAGAATATCCTGCGTTTGTTTGTGCCGACCCTTGCTCTCATTTGTTTGTAAGGTTGGCAGAGCTGGAGTAAACCCTGAGCTGCTGCGGTAAACGAGAAAAACAAAAAGCAGAAAATGTTAAAGTGTACCTGGGAGCTCTTCTCCATCTCCTCCATCATCCTCTCGTGCTGCTGGGCGATGGCCAGCGTGGAGGAGTGGACCCGCTGGTAGATCATCTCCCCCTCCCGCGTCTGGAACGTGAACAAACCCTCTCCTGTGTCACACATCCTGCGCCAGGAACACCACACACACACACACACACACACACACACACACACACACACACACACACACACACACACACACAGAGAGATAAACGCACATGCTTTGATCGCGTTCACTCTTGAATTGCTGATTTACAGAAAATGCATGGTTGAACGTGCACTTACAGAGAGAGGGGCATTGATATAATACCGAACTGAAGTCAAACACACACATGCCTGAGTAGATAACAGTACACACACACACTCTCACAGAGGCACCTGTCACATCAATGCCTGAAGCGCTCTGCGGCATGTGTTTCCTGGGATGCTTCCATATCCGAAAAGCGCTTTGTTGAAGTTTTTTACATTTCCAACGTTGTTTTTCCCTCCCGCCGCTAACATTTCAATCCCACACACACACACACACACACACCACACCACACACACACACACACACACACACCACCACACACACAACACACACACACACACACACACACACACACACACACACACACACACACACACACCCACACACACACACACACACACACACACACACACACACATACCATGTATACATCACTTCAGGGGACATTACATTGACTTACATGCATTTCTTGGAGACTTATCCTAACCTTAACCATAACCAACACATGCCTAACCCTAACCCTTAACCTAACCCTAATCCTAATCCTAATCCTAACCAAGTCTTCACCCTAAAATTAATGATTCCCCTCATGGGGACCTCCATTTTGTCCCCATAAGGGAGGCGAGTCCCCACACGTGACTGTGTAAACAGATTTAGGTCCCCACAAGTATATTAATGCTAGACCACACACACACACACACACACACACACACACACACACACACACACTGATCTGCGCGCACACACACCTTCCAGACTCAAAGGTGAACCAGGTGGAGTCTCGCCCCGTATCTCCGCAGCGAGCTGAGCGGCCACATGACGAGTTTGAGGCGGTTGTTGTGGATGTCCCACAGGTAGATGTTCTCATGAGTGATCTGCATGGTGCACTCCCCGTAGATGTCCAGGTTCGGCGTGGGCATGAGGTACACGTTGAACCGCTCTGGAGAGATTCAAAAAACCTCATTAGTTAAAAAGAATAAACCAATCAAAGACAACCTGAATTCTAGGATTCTAGTGGTAGCCTCTCTACAGTAGCCATGCAACTATTTGTATCTCCGTGTTTGAGCGGTTGCCTTTATTTCAGTAAAATGGAGATTCATATATTTAGTTTGTTGAGCTTGAAGCATTAAAAGTGACATTTGAAATATTCTCTTTCACAAACTTGTGATCCACTGGAGCTGCTGGGGAACTGTCTTGGGCTATTTTCTTTTAAATGTGCATGGCTTAAATATCACTGAGAAATGTCCGCCTTTAGTAGTGGTCAAGATGAAGTCATGTGACTGCGGTCATGCTAGCATATTAGCTTTAGCAGCTTTAAAAGTCATAGAATTGAGAGTATATTCTGCTGAAACAAACGTGTACATATAATAAGCGTTTGATGACATTATTTATTTTTAAATAATGTACGAAAAACATTGGAAGAAACCCCAAAATGTGTCACCCCTGCAGCACTATATAAATACACAGTCTGCCTCGACTCAATTCACTCGAAGGTAGAGGGTGTTTTCCAACGTGTCAAAAGTGGAGTCGCTTAAAAAAGGTATTTTAAGTTCACCTGACGCCGTAAAGTGAGCTGCTCTGGGATCAGCCGCTGCATCTGCCCCGTCACATTAAGCTGTGGGAGGCAGACAGAGAGGGAGCGCTCTATAATCTAAATTAGTTCTCACTAATTAAGCTTAATGATTCAAATAAGCCGTGTGTCCTGCAAGCGGAGATAGGAAATGGCAATGGCATAGTGCGGCGTGTTTTTAGGGACAGGGAAAATGAACTCTGATTTAATCATGTTGTAGATATATAGTAGTAGTTTGAGGAGATAATTGAAACATGGCTGCAGGGCCTCTTGATTCATTCAGGGTTATTTCACTGCTGCAACTCTTCCCATGAGCACCACCACTTCAGTCGAGTGGTGATGCTACACTTCCAGTGCGCTCGCCAAAAAACTTAATTAATATCTAAAAAAAAAAAATGGCTATGTTGAAGAATACAATTTTCACTTCCTCGGCTGCGGAGAAATGAAATGACTGCCGATTATTTTCAATTACTTCGCCTTCCTTCTTTACAACTTTAACTTCTCTTCTTTGGCTGTTGCCTTTTCAATTTCCTCCCCAGTTTACACAATGACACAGAGAATGAGCTCCGGTGTGTATAGCCAGCGCCCCGTTGTCTCCTCTCTTTTCCATTTCCATCTCCTGTGAGTGGAATATGTGGGGATGAAGCACATTTATTTCACATGGCTTTTGGAGCCATAATCTCATCCATCTCTGTGACAAGCTTCATTATGAGGGAAGCCAGTGATGCACAGCAGCTCTCATTAGCGCTGGAACAGAGCCTGTGACCTGTGCTCCAACACATATACACACACACACCACACACACACACACACACACACACACACACACACACAACACACACACACACACACACACCGCACGCTCATACTTTAAAGTTGAAACCAACATGCGCTCTTTAAAGACTGCAACAGGTGGACTTTGGGGATCAGATATTGACAAAAAATGGCCCTTATTAGCCGGGCCTAATTGGACGGGAGGATGTTTTGCTCCCCTAACCCTCTGAGGACTTGCTTTTTTAACGCTCTGCAACCGCTAACTTCTCCTGAGAGTCAGAGCTTGACCCTGAATGTGACTAATTGGGGCACTCACCATTTCTGCTCCCGCTGCAACCCCCGCTGCTAACAGGTCCGGCTCCCCCAGGCTGATGTCGTTCAGACGGCTGCCGAGGCCACTCCCACGCACCAGAAGCTTACAACCACTCCTCTGCATCCAGCTCTGCAACACACAACGCACGCACACACACACACACACACCACACACACCACATACACACACACACACTCACACCACATACACACACACACCACACACACACACACACACACACACACCCACACACGTTACAGAAGTGATGGAGACCATGGTTGAAGGCAAACAAAAAGAGGAAATAACAGATCAAATCAAGCAACTCCCCCTCTCTGATTCCACAGCAACCAGAAGAACATAAATACTGGCTGGTGATTTGATTCATCAGCTTTGTGAAGGAATACAAAATGCACAGTGCATTTCCTTAGCTGTGGGTGAGTCCACTGACACCACTGACAATGCTCAGTTGCTGGTGTTTGTGAGTTGTTATGATGAGGCAAAGGGGGAGTTTGTTGAAGATGTGTTGGGCCTGACGAACCTCAGTGGACACACAAGGGGGAAGACATTTATAACGCAATCATGGGAATGCTGAATGAAAGAGGGGGCAGCTGCCTTTATTCATAACTGTGCAGCTCTGCGACTCTGAGGGATCAAGCACAGACACAATAACAATGAAAACTGCTGCATACAGATTATTTTTTTGTTTTTGCAACCTCGTGTTAAGAATCTTGTTGCAATTGTTTAAAAGTTTGAATGACCGTAATAACGGACCTTTGTCGTATTGAAACAATTTATTTTGGACCTTTAAGATTTGTATTTGAGTACCCCCTGCTCTAAATAATAATGATCACGCCACCCAAACACACATTCAAACTAAAGGAACCAGCCTGTTTGGAAAATGAGAGAAGTAGAAAGTACAGATATTTGAGTTCAACATGTAAGAAGTAGAAAGTACAGGTATTTGAGTTCAACATGTAAGAAGTAGAAGTACAGGTATTTGAGTCTCAACATGTAAGAAGTAGAAAGTACAGGTATTTGAGTTCAACATGTAAGAAGTAGAAAGTACAGGTATTTGTGTTCAACCTGTAAGAAGTAGAAAGTACAGGTATTTGTGTTCAACATGTAAGAAGTAGAAAGTACAGGTATTTGTGTTGAAAGTGTAAGAAGTAGAAAGTACAGGTATTTGTGTTCAACATGTAAGAAGTAGAAAGTACAGGTATTTGAGTTCAACATGTAAGAAGTAGAAAGTACAGGTATTTGTGTTCAACATGTAAGAAGTAGAAAGTACAGGTATTTGAGTTCAACATGTAAGAAGTAGAAAGTACAGGTATTTGTGTTCAACATGTAAGAAGTAGAAAGTACAGGTATTTGTGTTCAACATGTAAGAAGTAGAAAGTACAGGTATTTGAGTTCAACATGAGAGAAGTAGAAAGTACAGGTATTTGTGTTCAACATGTAAGAAGTAGAAAGTACAGGTATTTGTGTTCAACATGTAAGAAGTAGAAAGTACAGGTATTTGAGTTCAACATGTAAGAAGTAGAAAGTACAGGTATTTGAGTTCAACATGTAAGAAGTAGAAAGTACAGGTATTTGTGTTCAACATGTAAGAAGTAGAAAGTACAGGTATTTGGGTTCAACATGTAAGAAGTAGAAAGTACAGGTATTTGAGTTCAACATGTAAGAAGTAGAAAGTACAGGTATTTGTGTTGAAAGTGTAAGAAGTAGAAAGTACAGGTATTTGTGTTCAACATGTAAGAAGTAGAAAGTACAGGTATTTGAGTTCAACATGTAAGAAGTAGAAAGTACAGGTATTTGTGTTCAACATGTAAGAAGTAGAAAGTACAGGTATTTGTGTTCAAAGTGTAAGAAGTAGAAAGTACAGGTATTTGTGTTCAACATGTAAGAAGTAGAAAGTACAGGTATTTGTGTTCAAAGTGTAAGAAGTAGAAAGTACAGGTATTTGAGTTCAACATGTAAGAAGTAGAAAGTACAGGTATTTGTGTTCAACATGTAAGAAGTAGAAAGTACAGGTATTTGAGTTCAACATGTAAGAAGTAGAAAGTACAGGTATTTGTGTTCAACATGTGAGAAGTAGAAAGTACAGGTATTTGTGTTCAACATGTAAGAAGTAGAAAGTACAGGTATTTGAGTTCAACATGTAAGAAGTAGAAAGTACAGGTATTTGTGTTCAACATGTAAGAAGTAGAAAGTACAGGTATTTGAGTTCAACATGTAAGAAGTAGAAAGTACAGGTATTTGTGTTCAACATGTAAGAAGTAGAAAGTACAGGTATTTGAGTTCAACATGTAAGAAGTAGAAAGTACAGGTATTTGTGTTCAACATGTAAGAAGTAGAAAGTACAGGTATTTGTGTTCAACATGTAAGAAGTAGAAAGTACAGGTATTTGAGTTCAACATGTAAGAAGTAGAAAGTACAGGTATTTGTGTTCAACATGTAAGAAGTAGAAAGTACAGGTATTTGAGTTCAACATGTAAGAAGTAGAAAGTACAGGTATTTGAGTTCAACATGTAAGAAGTAGAAAGTACAGGTATTTGTGTTCAACATGTAAGAAGTAGAAAGTACAGGTATTTGAGTTCAACATGTAAGAAGTAGAAAGTACAGGTATTTGAGTTGAGTTCAACATGTAAGAAGTAGAAAGTACAGGTATTTGAGTTCAACATGTAAGAAGTAGAAAGTACAGGTATTTGAGTTCAACATGTAAGAAGTAGAAAGTACAGGTATTTGTGTTCAACATGTAAGAAGTAGAAAGTACAGGTATTTGAGTTCAACATGTAAGAAGTAGAAAGTACAGGTATTTGAGTTCAACATGTAAGAAGTAGAAAGTACAGGTATTTGAGTTCAACATGTAAGAAGTAGAAAGTACAGGTATTTGAGTTCAACATGTAAGAAGTAGAAAGTACAGGTATTTGAGTTCAACATGTAAGAAGTAGAAAGTACAGGTATTTGAGTTCAACATGTAAGAAGTAGAAAGTACAGGTATTTGTGTTCAACATGTAAGAAGTAGAAAGTACAGGTATTTGAGTTCAACATGTGAGAAGTCAAAGTGAAAAGTAGCGGAGTAAAGTACTGATACCAGAATAATATACTTAAGTACAGTAACGAAGTATTTGTACTCCACTACTTCCCACCTCTGCACACACACACACACACATCCTGCACACTGCAAACATAATAAAACACAGATGATACAGCAGTGCTGCCTTTAGTGAGCCACATAAATCACAATCAGGATAAAACGCTGCATGCACAGGACACGTGCTAACTGTAGCCACGGGGAGAAAATCCATCTGATCGATGAGGTGCAGATTAAAAGAGGAGGTGGGTTCAGCAACAAACAAAAAAAGGCAGGCTTCTCCAAGGCCGTATGTCCGCAGTCACCACTGAAGCTACTGATCCTGCATTCAGACAATCAATAAGCTATTTTCCAAATTGAAGCTGTAGCTTGTTAAGTGGAAAGGAAATGCGGCACGTTATAAAAACAGAGAGGATGTTTCAACGGAAGGAGGGAGAACACTTATGTGCTTACTTGTTGAAAGTTAGATGATAACATCGATATCACTCTCATATCTGTACTTTAAATATGAAGCTCAGTTAGCTTAGCTTAACACAAAGACTCAGTAAAGTGTATTGCTTTCATCAAGTTTAAAGGGGACATCATGAAGAAGTCACTTTTGTAATGTTTGTGTATGAACATCTTGAATGCCTTTGTTTACATCAGGGGTGGGGAACCTTTTTCCTCTCAAGGGCCATTTCAATTTTTTCAACATCCTCCGAGGGCCGTACAAATTATTGACCTCTGCTTAAAAAAACTAAAATCACAGCCCATTCATTTGGCCTTTCTTTCATGGTGTGCAAAGAAAAAGCAACCTCTCAATCCAGATATCTTACCATGACTCGCGCATGCATGCACGTGCACGGTTGTGGCAGGACCACCAAAACAGAAAGATATGGACACAAGATGTGTGCAAATTCAATGCAAAGGACTTCGAATCAGGGTAAGTTTGAGTCCCACTGCAGTCAGCATCTCGTTGTGTCCCTGGGCAAGGACTTCACCTCAAATTGCTCCTGTGGGGATTGTCCACAGTACTGAATGTATGTAAGTCGCTTTGGATAAAAGCGTCTAACAAATGACATGTAATGTAATGTAATGTAATGTATTTAGTGTCCTAACCATGTGAACATGATTTAAGGGGGGGGGACCTAACCTCCTCTAGCGGGGTCCGTGGGCATGCTCCCCCAAGATTTTTTTTTAAATGTTGAAGTTAAAAGCATCAATCTGGTGCACTTTGAGAGCAACATGAAGAGATCTATGGATACATCTCAACACCCATATGAAACAGAACTGGAAGCAGATTTTCTTTTTCTTTATGGATATTTTACAAATCACTCTCCTTTCAAACTGTATTTTTGTTTATTAATAACAACTTTGTTTTACTATCATATAGTATTTTATACCCGTTTACTTTATTCTCTTATTTTTTTATAACTATAATGATCATATAAAGATGTGCCTTTACCTCACTGGTTGTAGAAAAAGCTTCTCATATTCGTTAGCATAGCTAGCTAACCAGATGCTAATAACAACAAAGTTATTGACTGTATGATCAGTGTGACAGATGAACAGATCGCCACTGGGCTTTCAACTAAAGACACAGCCACGCAAAAACTGCGGCATGTGTACGGCTCCTTATCTGAAGTGCCGGAGCAGCCCACGTGATGACACGTTAGGCTCGTGTTGTGTTCAATGACCCTGATTTTAGCAAGGAAAAACAGGTACTCGCTTGTTTAATTCTTTTGCGGTCTAGATTTCTTTAATTTCTTTCTTTTTTGCGTGTATTTATAAATTACATCGAGGGCCGTATCAAATGGTCTCGCGGGCCGTATACGACCCGGAGGCCGGAGGTTCCCCACCCCTGGTTTACATCATGTCATCTTTGCTTGCTTTGATGCTCATACGAAGCTTTGCATGCCAGATATTCACTTTATCATGATAGCAATCAGGGTCAAACTTTACTCTTAAGAGGCTGACATATTCTGCTATGTTGTATAAAACCGTTTGACAAATGGATTAGTGGCCTCATCCCTGCAGCTCTATTGTTAACTCATTTTGAAGTGAGCCGGAGTTATATCTACAACATGTGACAGCTGGCACCTAAAGGTGGGAGGGCATTCATTGTGAGACTGAATGCTTTAATTGGAGGCTAAGTGGAGACCAATGATAATTCCCTGAATCGAGTCTGCATGGCAGTTTGTTGTTTGTGAATATCAATTCAACTTCCTGTTGATTTAGAAACAAAACGGTGTTTACAGAGTGGAAGATTCTCCAATTGTCTTCTGTGAGCTTTTGGTGAGAGTTACTGGAGGATGAAATTAGGCATTTGGTTATCTTTCTGAAGCTCAAAGCCCAGGGGAATTCTGGGTAATGTCACCATGTCCAGTGATGTGTACAGAGGCGCATTTTGAAACAGCAGCACCATGTTTCTGTGTCCATCAAATCCATGCAGGATTGTGTACTTTTTAGGGTTGGTAACTTGTTTAGTTTGGAGGGAAATATCTTTTCGGTCTTTTTTACTTTCCTCACTTTAGGATTTAGTGACAGCCTGTTTTTCAGATCAGCTGTAGAGTCCAGTGGGACAGAAACACACAACTTTGCAGGGTGAAAGAAAGGTCTGCCGCTGCCTGAAGCACTTCATTCACACACAACAGAAACACACACACACACACTTACAGGCAGCAGCTCTGCACTCTAACTCCTCGCCCATGCCTCCCAAGATTCAGCTCGTCTCATTCAGAGTTACCATGGCCTCTGAATGCCTCCAAACTAGGGATGCATATCGTTGACTTTTTTATGATACCGATACCACTGAACGATACCGATACTCAACCGATACATATCGTGATACTTTGAAAATGTATCATCCCACAATTACTCCCATGAAGCGCTTTACGATATAGTTAACATGTCAAATGAATATTAAATTCAATTGTGGGACTTCTTGGACCTTTTAGTTCTGAACAAACAATGAAAGATAGATTAAAAATATGAAGAAAACCGATTATGGAATATCTTTTATAACACATCAGGTGTGCCGCGTGAATAGCACACCTTGATCTTGTCAATGCAAACAGACCGTTATAGCACCGTTATAATTAATGTTAAACCTGAGATTCGACTAGAGAACAAATACATAATAGAATAAAGGTCATGAGATCTCGGCATTGCACAAACAAACAAATCTCATCTTTAAAATCAACATTTGCCTTCACTGGTGAGAGAAAACAATCACAGTTCATTTGTGGGACTTTTACCTTTCTAGTGTTGAACAAACAATGAAAGATACATAAAATATGAAGAAAAACGATTATGCAATCTAATTTATAACACCCGCCATCACGGGCCACGGACTCACTTTTAAAAAAATATCTATATATATTTTTTTAAAGTATCGAAACCGGATCTGATTTCGGTACGGTATACCGTAGCCACCAGTAACCGGTATTTCGGTAATACCGGTATGCATCCCTACTCCAAACTCCCACACTTTTGAGACCACTGAGTGGAAACTCGGCTAAACAAACACTTCATCAGCCTCGCTAGTTGATGTGCCGTGCATGAAGAATATGGTAGGAGGAGGGAGGATGTTTCTGTAGGTGTGTGATGGGAAAGGATTGAGTGGTGCTTACGGCCCCTACACACGGCGGCGTGTGTTGCCGCTTCAACGTTTCTGCCCATTCACTTTGAATGGGGTGACGTCACGATTTGCCGAACTGCATTGTGGGAGCAAAGTGTAGCTTCTCTCGTGGTGCTCGCTGCAAAAGTAGAGCAATGTTCTACTTTTGCCGCCTCGACGGAGGCGTCAGCCAATCAAATCCCGCATATGCAAATCTGACAGTACAAGCGCTAGCCAATCAAACCGCGTGTATGTTGGGAGAGCCAGACTGCAGTTATTTCCCATATGTCAAAAAATTGAGGGAGGGAATCACCCGGTATATGACCAGTCCCTCTTTACATACAGGGATACAAACCGGAGGAGCCAGGCATGGGGGGAGGTGGCAGAGACAGTGGGTGAAACTGGTAGGTGTTCGCCTGTTTGGGGAGTTTATATCCAGTGTACTTCGTTTGAATGGACAGCTAGCAAGCATAGACAGTATATTTAGCCAGCATGGATGTAGCATGAATGCTTTGCTTTGTATGTCCGGGGCGGGACATTCATGTGATTGGTTGTTGGTCGCGTTGACTCCCCAAGCTCAAGACACGCCCACCGCCAAGCGGCAACGCACGCCGCCGTGTGTAGGCTCCGTTAGTGTTAGAGAAGAGGAGTGAGGATACATGTGATCAGGATACTCAAAGATAACACTGTATGCAGATGACGCTTTGTTCTCTCTGCAGGTCACACTCTCTTTATCTCCAAAGCACACACCTGTCAAGAAATGTCAGATCTGTTACCGTCTTTTGTGTCGTGTGTCTTTGACAGCACATGCCTGGGTGAAGGCATCGCAAGTTATTTTAAGTGTATATATATATATCAGGAGATCACCATGAGGCCTAATTATGTTTTTTATTGCTGTTAAAACCTGTCAACACCTCATCGTTATTTGGTTCTCTAGGACTTTAGACACGTTTAAGACTTTCCATCTGACAGGTTGAGTTTCAGATACAAACTATTTGACATCGCACATCAGTGGGACGACTGACATGGAGATAAGGTCTCTCTAGTTTTTATTATAGTCACATAAAGCCTTTAAAATACAAATGTTTCCACTACAATTGCTTCTCATTTGGTCCTGGACTCGAGCCACGTCTCCATGCACACAGGTGTGTTTGTGATTGTATATTTCTTTGTGTGTTGGTCTGTGCGCACACACACACACACACACACACACACACACACACACACACACACACACACACACACACACACACACACACCACACACACACACACACACACACACACACACACACACACACACACACACACACACACACACACACACACACACACACACAGTGTGTGAGGTCACTTAAAATGAGCTTTTGTAAAACTCTGTCCAGGGGGAAGATTTCCAGAAACAAATGTGTCTGTGTGCATGTCCACATTGAAAACCATGTTAGGGTTAACAACACCAGAACAGAGCCATAGAAATCATTAACATCAAGTGTTTCTTGATGTTAATGATTGTGTTGCAGCAGCATAACAAGACATGGCATTGCACAATGAAAATTAAAGACTGGAAATAAACAAGAAAGTAGAAAATGTTGAATTAGTATTTGTGTACATATGCTGACATAAGGTAGTGAGGCGTGAGGGGTGTAACTGTAAAGGGCTTCCAGGAAGTGAAGGTCAATGGGAGGTCATTGATGCAGGGTGATAGAACCATCCATATGGTGGTGTGAAGAGGAGGGGGTTGTGCCTGGCTATGAGCCAAGGGACAGAGAGAGTGCACCACTCTGAGGTCAATAACATCTCGCCTCATGTTTATCGACTACCACGCTCATGCGCAAAATCCACTTCTTCATGTCTCTTCTACATCAACATGTGTCCCCTCTTCCTCATGTCTCTTCTACATCAACATGTGTCCCCTCTTCTCCATGTCTCTTCTACATCAACATGTGTCCCCTCTTCTTCATGTCTCTTCTACATCAACATGTGTCCCCTCTTCTCCATGTCTCTTCTACATCACATGTGTCCCCTCTTCTCCATGTCTCTTCTACATCAACATGTGTCCCCTCTTCTCCATGTCTCTTCTACATCAACATGTGTCCCCTCTTCTCCATGTCTCTTCTACATCAACATGTGTCCCCTCTGTGGAAAGAGACTCTGAAAGTTTCAGGAACAAAGATTCTCTCTTTTTGATCCATTTCTATAAAAACCTGTCTGAAAATGAGCTGATCAGATTTTGGCCACTTTATGATGTCATAACGATGTGTTGTCTTGTGTAACCATTAGCCAATCAGCAACCAAGGTAACCCCCCCCCCCCCCCCCCCCCTTATCACCTGAATCTCCTCCTAGAGCACCATTGAGTTCTTTGTAACCAAATGTCTCTCAGAGGGGCGTGGGGAGGGGCTCCTTATTTTCATCTAAAGTAACAGACAGAGAATCAGCACTTTGGAAACAGGGCTGAAACAGAGGGGATTATGGGTAATGCTGCAATGATCTGTTTGGTGTTTCAGCCAATCAGAGACAGGCTCTGTATATATCTGAGACCTGTGATATATTGAGGAAGAACAGTATAATAGGGGCCCTTTAAGATGGAGAAGTTTACCCCGTCACATTAAGGTTCATCCTCCTTATCCTCCCCACCCGGCTCCATTTATTTTCACCTTAACGAATACAATCATGTGCCTCTTTGGCTTCCTATCCACGTATTAGATGCAATCTCGATTGTTACAGTCCATAATTGGGTTGCAACCCGTTGCAACACACTGTAAACAACGGCCAATATCATTTCTCATATACCTGCAGTATGAAAATCAATATTTCGGAACGGATCCTCCCACTTCTTAATATGGCGGCAAATGAGCAACACTTGGCTAAACTCCAATTCTCCACTGCCTCTTTCACCTCTCACTGGAGTTCAGTCTTCCTCCGCTTCTTGACAAACTTTTCTCATGCAGCCTCTTGTGTTTGCATGCAAAACAAAGACATATAGTAGTCCTTCCCTAATTTCCTCACTCACCTGATTCACAGGCGAACGTCTTGGATGTGTCGTCGCAGAAAATAATCGCCACCGCGTGTTTTTTTGTCTCCCGCGGCATCCGGGTTATGTTCTTGACGTTATGGAGCTCAGTGATCTAAAGAGGAAGAGAGAGAGAGAGGAGGCAGCACATTATGAACAGCAGCAGAGACTTCATTTCCATCTTGCATTGACTTTGCTGAAAGTGTAGTATTTAAAGGCTTAGCATAAAAAGGTAGGAACGGAAAGGAAGTAAATATTAGCCGTTTTCTGCTGATGACAGAAAGCAACACAACGTATCGCTAAAAGCACTTTCTGAATGAATGTGACCCGATGCACACAGTGTGTAATTGTGCAGCTGCTGTTTAAGCAGCCTCCTGTCCTTGAAACTGGTTTTCCAGTCAATGAGGAGAGGAGGGCGATCAAAAGCATCCGAATCACTTTACCAGGAGATTGATTGCGGATGAAAAAAAAGAAGAAGATTACATTTAATTGAATATCCCCCGCATTTACAGGCCATTTTGTTCGACGGTCCTCTGTGTGTTCGCTCTGCCTGGGAGATAAGGCCCATTACATTACTGTTGTCCATTGTGCGCTAACTGTGGGCTTGTTGCCAGCCTGTTGGGAATGAATTAGCTGGGCTCAGTGCCCATTTTGTAAAGGTCCAAAGATAAAAGACCCTATACACACACAACATATGTGGACTACACGTTTATGTGCTCCATATCATTAGATATAACACGTTTCTTCTGTGCTCAGCATTCAGCTAACAAAGAGCTAATACTTAGTGAAGTGCGAGCAGGATATGGATATTGAAGGATAGCCACCTTAAAGATAGTATCTATATATATTTTATATGAGAAGTGGATGTTTTATTCCCCTGTGAGGAAACGGTACCTTGTGTTCTTATCCTCGGGCAGACTCATACATATAACTGACACAAAGCAAGCATCCACTTCTGAGCCATGAATACAGCCTCTCATCTCTGCCTGTGTGTGTGAAGATGTGCATGTGTGTGTGTGTGTGTGTGTGTGTGTGTGTGTGTGTGTGTGTGTGTGTGTGTGTGTGTGTGTGTGTGTGTGTGTGTGTGTGTGTGTGTGTGTCTAAGAGAGAGATTTGGGTGCATTCCTGGCCCGAGGCGCTAGAGTCCGAGTAAAGTGAATCATTTGTGATGAGACCTATTCCTCATCTCCTCTCCTCTCCTCCATCTTTTCAAAAGGTGTACGTCAAATTTGATATCAAAAAGTGTACTCGGCACACAGCCGTGCTTTCAGTCCACATGCACACAGTGACGATGATAACATCTTGACGTTGGCAGGTCATTTTTTCGGGATTGAAATACCTGGGCTGATACATGTTGATGAGTCATTTGATGTCAAGGCAACATCACGCTTGACATAGAAGACGTTTATTTTTATTAAACCAGCACATCATGGATTGAGGATGATATAAAAGACGAGGGAATGACGTTAGTTCAGCAAGTATTCAGTCGTGATCCAAGGTGTTTTGGACATTACCTGATAAAGGTGCTAGAAGAAATGAAGGGGTCGATACAGTAATGTTTCGAAGGGGAAGATGAATGTCTGTATCAAATTGCATGCCAATCCCTCCGATAGACGTCGAGAAATCCAATTAAAATGGTTACTGTCTTTATGTATTATTGTCCTTGTTTTTTGACAATCATTCATCCAATTAGATTCCGACTTGACCGCCGTATAGGTGAAGTGAAGCGTGTGAAGTAGCTCGGATAAAAGACAAAACAATCAGCTTCTAGTGTCAATAAAAAGCATAAATGTCAAAATGTTAGTCGTAAAAGTCCTTGCGATCCATCCACTTTTGACGATGAAGGTCTGTGGAAATCTAAATGACAATCCCTCTAATATTTATTGAGATATTTCCCTCCAAACTAAACAAGTTAACCAGCCACCCTAATATAGTGTAACTAAAACCATCCTCTGTTCAGGCATTTAAACACAGCTCCATCTCTGCAGAGCTCACAGAAAAACAACTTTTCTACAGGAGCTACAAATATTCTAGGGATTGTTTTACTGAGTGGCCCGGCGCCTCTAAGACAGAGGAAAGGGCACAGGGAAATAAACAGAGAGAGAGAGAGAGAGAGAAACAACAACGACATAAAGCCAATCCCCTTTGTGGTGATTGTGTAAATCAGCCAGCAGTGCAGCCTATTCCCTCCCAGAGCAGCGCAGCGTTGAATGAAGCCCTCGGACGGGACCTTTCTTGATCTTTGTGGCGATGCATTACGAGGAGCACTGGTGCATGTGTGTGTTCATCGCTCACTGCTGCGCTGTGTGTGTGAGATACTTCTGGGAGGAGGGGTACAGCCACACAGCACCCCCCATATGACAGCATGATGCAGGAAGGCACTTCATTCACAATACTGATAGCGTAGCAGCGTGGGATGCTAACATCATGTAAGCCAATGCAAGGTTTATTTATACAGCACCTTTCAACACAAGGCAATTCAATGTGCTTTACAAAAACGAAACAAATTGAGAAAATGGCGCAAAGAAGAGAAGAAAGAAACACATGAATAAAAGTTACAGTGCAGTGTGAGATGTGAATAGTTCAATTAAAAGCAGCGGCAAAAAGGAAAAGTCTGCAGCCTGGATTTAAGAGTAGTCAGAGTTGCAGCGGACCTGCAGGTTTCTGGGAGTTTGTTCCAGATATTTGGAGCATAGTAACTGAACTTCTCTGTGTTTAGTTCTGACTCAGAGAGCTGACCAGAAGACCTGAGAGATCTGGATGTAGCTGTGTGTGTTCACCGCTCACTCCTGCGCTGTATGTATGAGATACTTCTGGGAGCCACACACATACAGTGGGGCAACAAAGTATTTAGTCAGCCACCAATTGTGCAAGTTCTCCCACTTAAAAAGATGAGAGAGGCCTGTAATTTTCATCCTAGGTAAACTTCAACTATGAGAGACAGAATGGGGGGAAAGAATCCAGGAAATCACATTGTCTGATTTTTAAAGAATTTATTTGCAAATGATGGTGGAAAATAAGTATTTGGCGAATAACAAAAGTTCATCTCAATACTTTGTTATATACCCTTTGTTGGCAATGACAGAGGTCAAAGGTTTTCTGTAAGTCTTCACAAGGTCTTCACACACTGTTGCTGGTATGTTGGCCCATTCCTCCATGCAGATCTCCTCTAGAGCAGTGATGTTTTGGGGCTGTCGCTGGGCAACACGGACTTTCAACTCCCTCCAAAGATTTTCTATGGGGTTGAGATCTGGAGACTGGCTAGGCCACTCCAGGACCTTGAAATGCTTCTTACGAAGCCACTCCTTCGCAATTGGTGGCTGACTAAATACTTTTTTGCCCCACTGTATGACAGCTTGATGCAGTCTGCAGGAAGGCACTTCATTCACAATACTGACTAATAAATCTATTAGAGCCCCCATCTCATGTTCAGTGGATCCAGGAGGTTCTAAACAATGTGAAGTTGGAAAAACTGAGGTTCTCTCTTAAAGAACTTTAACACAATACGGAGCCCGTTTTTATATTTCATAGACACTCTGGTAACAGATCAGATGACAGTCCTTTTGGTTCATATTATTCTTATTGTTAGGGAATCATTTGCTTAGGTAGTCAACCTTCGACACAGTTCATAACGTTCTCCTCTCACTGTCTCCTTTCTACGGCCTTGGGTATCGCTGCTATCTCTCTTAAGGAGGGGCAGCTTGGGTATTGCTGCTATCTCTCTTCAGGAGGGGCAGCTTGGGTATTGCTGCTATCTCTCTTAAGGAGGAGCAGCTTGGGTATTGCTGCTATCTCTCTTAAGGAGGAGCAGCTTGGGTATTGCTGCTATCTCTCTTAAGGAGGGGCAGCTTGGGTATTGCTGCTATCTCTCTTAAGGAGGGGCAGCTTGGGCGCATTGTTGTTGCCAGTCTGTGACCGAGCACAAGCCGCCATGAGGTAGGTTACTGTTCAGGGACGAAGGTTCCCTGACGCACGTTCTTTCCTATGGACGAGAGCTCTATAGATTCAGGGTCCATAATGTTTAGTCTCACTGATGAAGAATGTTGATTATTACACTCTGAACTAGTTAAAACCTCGAGCTGCAGAAAGAGTTCTTCAGAATTGGTTTGTCAACCGCTGTGTCACCTCGTGACGCACCACATGTCTCGTCAATTCTCCGGCCGTAACTCCAAATAAACCGTCAGTGTTTGCCATCAAAGCTCCAGCTCTCCTCGTGTCTCTCTAAGTCCTGTTTCCAATTGCTTCAGAAGTTTCCCCCACACTTATTGTAAGAATATTTTTGCTTACAGTTTTCCCTTATTATTTATTTATTATTTGTGTGCTTAATTTAGTTTCTTACCTGAGGTCGAGGCGGGGTGGGGATGGACGGTGGGATGTTTAAAATAGAAAACTGAAAGTTATGTTTCTGCCCCTTTCTTATTCTGTAATCGTATATGTTTTACTTTTAATGCTCAATACAAATATGTAAAAACAATAACACTAAGAAAGTGGATCAGTCCAGTTCTGAAGTCTTTACACTGGCTTCCTGTCTGTCAAAGAATTGATTTCAAAATACTGCTGCTGGTTCATAAAGCATTGAATGGTTTAGGCCCAAGATGCATGTCTGAGCACTTTGAATTGCCTTGTGTTGAAAGCTGCTATATGAATAAACTTGCCTTGATAGCGTAGCACGGGATGCTAACATCATGTACCAGTGTGCAGACTGAGGATGTTTCTTTTGAGAAATCCCCTCATCTATAATTACATGATGGCAGACTGAAGCCCCGAAGGTGTCAGAGACCCCTCTCATCTGCTCTTATCTCCTCTCATTACTATTCGATACTGTTCACGGTGCTATCCTTTAACATCATCTCCTCTCTCCACGATAATGAGCCATAATTGGAGAATTTCAAAGGGCTTAAGAGGCGGGGAGAGATATTATACACTGGATTATTGCTTTCAAAAATCCCTGGAGGAGAAGATAAAGTTTCAAAAATGTGTCTTAATGGATTCTTAACTCCATCATCTGGGGCCAACGGACAGATTTACATCGTTTTATATGAAGATGAAAACAAGGCTCTTGGTGGGAAAGTGTTAGCAGTTTAGTAAACCACACCTTGTTTCGTTTGGCAAAGATGTGTCACATATATCGGCTAGTTTAGTGGCACAGAGGATGTTTTAAGATCATTCATCTGGTGCATTAATACAATGAAGGGCAATCATTTTTGGTCGGGGATCATTGATGTCACATTCATCAGCTAAAGATAATTAAATCACCAGTCGGCCAAATGGCTAAATGAAACTCTTGGCTGATTCCTTTAATGTTTTTATTCCAGATGTGATCAAGTCACTTTGAAAACTGTTTGCATTTTCTGAGTGTTTTCCGACATGTTATGGATAGCTAAATCGAGACTAGGGAGATTGTATTGATCATAAGAATAATTGCAGATGATCTTTCTGTCAATGAACTAATTGAATATTTGACTTATCATTCCAGCTCCAATACTATTGAAGCTCTAATGCTGTGCAGTATTGACAAGGTAAATCAATAGATAAGACAAATGGAGATCATAGTGGATTCTATAAAGTGTGTGTGTGTGTGTGTGTGTGTGTGTGTGTGTGTGTGTGTGTGTGTGTGTGTGTGTGTGTGTGTGTGTGTGTGTGTGTGTGTGTGTGTGTGTGTGTGTGTGTGTGTGTGTGTGTGTGTGTGTGTGTGTGTGTGTGTGTGTGTGGCCTAGCATTACTATACTTGTGGGGACCTACATCTGTTTACACAGTCACGTGTGGGGACTCGCCTCCCATAAAGAAGACTTGGTTAGGTTTAGGGTTAGGCATGTGTTGGTTAATGTCAATGTAATGTCCCCTGAAGTGATGTATACATGGTATGTGTGTATGTATGTGTGTGTGTGTGTGTGTGTGTGTGTGTGTGTGTGTGTGTGTGTGTGTGTGTGTGTGTGTGTGTGTGTGTGTGTGTGTGTGTGTGTGTGTGTGTGTGTGTGTGTGTGTGTGTGTGTGTGTGTGTGTACCTTGTGAAAGGTCCTGAAGTACGCCGCCTTCTCGTCTGGGTATTTCTCTATCCGCCGCGGTCCTTTACTGGAAGCTTTCTTGAAAACCAGCCAACACCTCCGGAAGATCTGAACACAGACAACGATGTGAGTTACTGAAACGCCACCGAGACGTGCATTTCGGTAACTGGAGACACAGAAAACAGAAAAACAAGCTGAGGACGACCCTCTGAAACCAAAAGAGTCAACCTCCAAAGCAGACAGCAGATAAATCAATGCTGCTTCACCAGAACTCTGTCTATTATCCACCAAAATACCCAAAAAACTAAGTATTAAACTCTTTAAAAGTAGCTCTTAATGTTTCCCATTGATCAAAATATAGATTGGCCTAATACAGCGGAGAGAAAATACTTTGGAGAGGAAATTAAACCATTAAGCCTCATGAATCAAATCTGAAAATACATTTTAAAGGAACATATCTCATTCACATATTAAGAACCCATTATTAATGCATTTAGATCAAACTGACAGCTGGAGTAAATGCTTTCATTTTGGTCAAAGCAACTCCAATTACTCTTTATTTAATCTCTCAGTCGTCCAACGAATAACTGATGAGCTGAAGGATTATGATGAATAGTTTATTTGTTGTGTGTTCGTTGTTTTCAAAGACATGTCCACGATATCCTCAGCAGCATATTATGCAAAAGATAAACAACAAGTGCACCAGCTGGGAAAAATATATTTAATTAGTAAAAACATTTAGCAAAGAGGGAATGTAGGTTAGTAAATACACAATTATTTATTAACTTTTTCTGTTATTAATTCAAAACGTAAATACTGGATATTTTATTGTTTTAGTGATGAATTTATTCATTATTTTTCCGATTTCTAAGTGAATTCACTTTATTAGGCGTTAGGGCAGAAATAGGCTGTCACTGTAGGCTATAAAATGCATGTTAGAAAACACACACACTTCTCTCTGTGGTGCAGCACATACCAATACACTGTATTGATTATACTCTGACCCATACACAGGCTGAAGATGACACAAAACTAGGTTGTTGTATATCGGAGTACTTCAAGGTCAAATCATGACACTAATGGATGCAAACACACATGCACACACACACACACACACACACACACACACACACACACACACACACACACACACACACACACACACACACACACACACACACACACACACACACACACACACAAAATCTCTCTGCAGTTTTCCCTCTTATGGCGGAAAGCTCATGCATGCACGTTTATTTGAACATGAACATCTGTCATTGTAAGATAAGGAAAACTAAAGAGTGTAAACCATGTAATCCTCATGACTTAAGAAACACCTGCCAATCCCTGCGTCCAATTTTCAGCTTATACATCGTTTTCTTAACGGTTTAGGAGAATGTCATCAAGACACACTTCATCCGTCCGTTTATACGAACAGAATTGAAATCTCCACCTTTGGAAATTCATGTTTTTCTTTGGGCCACGACATCACTGAGGACTGAGGATCAATAACAAGATAGATATCATTCCGCTGTAGTACCCCGCAGCAGTACTTTGAAAGAGCCGTGACTCCAAAACATAGCTTCCCCCTCTACAGCCGGTGTGTGTCGAGGTGTGAGGAGCCAACACACACCGTTTAGAGTCTGAGGAAGTGTAATGGTTTCTCATGAGTCCTGCGTGGTTTCTCGTCTCTAACGGTGGGACCTTTTTATTTCCTGGTGCAGACAGCCTCGATCACTCTGCCTGATGTATGATTGCCCCGGGCCGCATGTTGTGTTGTTGATTAATTTGTTTACTCAGCTGGTGTACTTCATAAAGGGCCCGCTGAGTTGAACTTGGCACTTTGCAGTAATTGACTAGAGCGGATCCCTCGGTCCTTATCGGGCCGCCTTGATGGGCCTCATTCTAGTTAAGTGTTGCCCAGGCCCATTATAAACAGCAAACTACACAGAATGATAAACAACACTCTCCCTCCATCATTCCCCACACCCACCCTCCATAAAAGGCTTTCAAGAAGAAGCCTAAGGACCTTAAGAGGCGATAAAACTGATTGATCATACTGTATTTATACCCGCAGCTTTGACAGAAAAACTAGCAGAGATCTGAAACCCTTTTGACAATGGTTGTTACCACATGTGGGAGTTTTCAAATGAACCCTAACCCCATTCCCCACACCCACCATCCATAAAAGGCTTTCAAGAAGAAGACTAAGGACCTAAAAAGGCGATCAAATCAGATCGAGCATACTGTATTATATATATAACCGCAGCTTTGACAGAAAAACTGTGAATCCCTTTTGACAATGGTCATTACCACATTTGGGAGTTTCAGAATTAAAGCTAGCTGCAATTCCCTTTTGGGAGCGTGAGTCAAAGCAATGCTGCCTGCCCACAAAGTATTTTACCCCAGCGCTGCTCAGATTAAGCAATTATAGGAGCACAAAAGCAGTGAGATAGCTGGTGCATAATAAGAACAGGAGGGTTTGAAAGGAGAGGGCTTAATTTCTCCTGTTCCTCAGTCGTCGGAGCTTTGTGAAGGCGCTGCTATCCTCTGGCTCATTCAGAGACACTCCAACTCTGATTGTAATTACATGGACGTGAATGAGACTCTCTGCTGGTTTGGTGTAACTCATTTAATGCCAGAACAGTAAAGAGTGCGCTGCCTGGCACTGAAATCTAACCACTAGTTCCAGGAGAAAACACAATGTGAAGATGAAGAGGGTTCGGGGGAAACTAAAATCGTCCATGTTTTTGATGTCCTCTGATTACTGATGTGTGAAAGATGTTACACCTCCACTCGCTGTGTGGTTTACCTTCGCTCAATTACACAAAGTAGGTTTTGAAACAATATGCACAGTAAACTTCATTTCATGATTTCACATATTTAATGTGTGTAAGCTTTCGTTCATCTTTTCATTAAAAGGTAGAGAACAAAACCAGAAATGACTGAGGAAAACAAATGTGCCTTTTTATGGTTTAAAAAGGGCCAATATGTTTCATATATAAATGAATGCAGTAATAACGTGTGAAGTGTATTATCACATATGTGCAACTTAAATCAAAGTACAACTGGCAAATAAACCTCATTTTAAATCCCCATGTGTAAAGCTTTAGCTGTCTCTAAAAATAGGGTTTAACTTGTCATGGAGATTATTTTCTACACTACAATTATAAAATGTCCTTGAGTATATATTCGTGTTTGCACAGAGGGGGTATGCATTACTCTTGTTCTTCTAATCATATTGTTTACCAGGTAGAAACGTGTGTTGTTTTATAAATATTTTCTTTCTTGTGTTTCTGGAGGTCCTACAATTCCCAGAGCTGCCCTTTAGGAAGTGCATTCCCCTTTAAAGTGCTTTAATGTGAGTCATTTCCATAGCAAGGCGTGTCCACTTGTTAAATAACTTCACTAACTCATTTGTCTGTTTAGATTATGTCATTGTTATTGTTGTTATTGTTATCATCATGCGTCGCTTTCCACCTTCTTCTCCAGTAGGACTCAGATGAGGGTGTTGCACTTTTCTTTTCCTTATACATGTGATGTTTTGGTGTTGTTTTGTTTCTTTCCGTTAACCGTCAAGTGGGAAATAAGTATTTTTTTTGTGTGTTTCATGCGCTCTCTGTACATCCTTCATGCACTCAGTTTGCCCCGGGGCAAACGAGAGTGTTGCTGAAGCCCAACCCTGCCTTTATACCTAAGGTGGTTGGCTCATGTACCCCCATTGACATTGTGGCATTTCCTCCGCCGCTGTGTTCCTCTGAGGAACAGCGGCCGAATTTGCTGTGTCCAGTTCGTGCTTTACGCATCTATATGGATAGGTCAAAAGAGTTTCGTTGTAATGACCAACTCTTTGTATCCTGGGCTAACCCTCAGAAGGGCAAGCCCGTTACCAGGCAACGGCTCTCCCACTGGATTGTGGAAGCGATTGCTCTGGCTTATACGAGTCAGGGTTTGCAGGCACCAACGGGCCTGCGTGCTCATTCTACTCGTGGACTGGCTACATCCTGGGCTTTGTTCAAGGCTGTTTCCATCCAAGACATCTGTGCAGCAGCGAGCTGGTCCTCACCGCTCACTTTTGTCCGCTTTTACAGGCTAGATGTTCCAAGTGTGGCCTGCGCAGTGCTGGGCCCCGTGTTGAGACAGGGTTCTACCTGTTAAGTTCTGGTTGTTTTGGTGATTTTCGAGATAAGCATGTCTAGCAATACGGGAGTTTCAATATCCCATAGTGAGACATCGAACGGAGTGTTATGAATGAGAACTATAGGTTACTTACGTAACCCCAGTTCTCAGAGTAACATGAAGTGAGATGTCTCACCAGACGGCCCTTCTTGCTAAGGCGAAGCGAGAAGAGGTGCTTATTTTGAATTACGCTGCGTCGTAGCGCAAGCTACTTAAAGGGTGGGTGGATTCCCTGACGTTGACGTCAAGATCACCAGCCAATCAGGATTGGCGTAATGAGATTGATGCTCCTGTTTGCATACGCATTGAGGCGCATCCCTAAGATACTGTTATGTTTGGCTGTGAAAAAAATATATATATATATTATGAAGGGCAGACCATCTATTTGTATTTATTTTGTTTTTTTTAGAAAGGGGCAGGTCACATAAGATGTTATTCTTCTCCCTGCTCCTTTTCGCTCAATGGTAGAGTCATGTTTTGTGGCAATTATTGTACATTTGGTTTTGCGTACCATGAGCGGGACAAATAAAAATGAAAAGAAGACTTTTGAGAGTTTTTGATAAAACACTTGGAGGTGCATTTGAGTACAAATCAGCTCCAAACGAGGGCAGATATGCCACCTGCTGCAGAGCTCCTCCCTGATTGGCTACAGGCAGCAGGTGACAGGTATAAACGATTTCAGGAGAGAGCATCCTGGTTGGTCTGTCCTCTCCATAAAAATGGATGAATGAGTGCTTTGTTTTCTGAGATATTTCCCTTCCAATTGTCTGCAGAGGCTCCTCGAGAAATTAAATGTTTTTTGATGCCATGAATATTTTTGAATCAGTACAAATCTACAATGGCATGCTGGTCCAGTCTTTGCCTCTGCCTGACATCTTTAAGTTTCAACAAACATTATTGAATCAATGGACTGGCCGGTACGGAAGAGGGCCCCCCGTTGACAATTGACTAGCGGTACCGAGTTGGGCCGGTCGGTCGGTCGAGTTTCCGGGCTGATTTTTAGTCCCAGTCCGCCCCTGATCAGGTCACATGCATGTTTCTGCCGAGCACATGTTTTGGCTAACCATTGCCATTTTGAAAAGTGGCAGGAAGTTGTCAACAAGAAAGAGCATCAACATTATGAAACAGCAGACAATGGAAAGCATCTTAAGCCACAAAATACTGCAAAGTGTTTTTAGGTTTCAGTGTTTGAGAATGATCTACTACACAAATTGGCATCAAAAATACAAGTTTAAAGAATAGTCAGTGGAAAGTAAGATAACACAAAACTGCAGCTTTTTAAAACATGTAATATTAACCTCAACTACTGGTGTCTGCAGAGGAAGTGACAGGTGCCCCAAGCCACAACTTGATTTCCAATGAAAATGTAAAAACTTGGGTTTTCCCTGAAGCACCACCAATACAATGTAACTGACCTTGAGAAAATGTGTAAAAGACTTGACAAGGATGTCACTAAAAATGTAAGACATGCAATGTTGAAATATTGAGAACATAGTTATCAGGGTTGAATTCCTTCTGCAAACATTGGGTGCTTTACCTTTTTCTTCTCAATGTGTCAAAAAGGTGTATTTCCACACAATGCAGTTTGTGGTCTGTGTGTTTAGGAAATCTCTTCAGGAAGTGCTTGGCAAGGTGCAGCGAGTTCGACTCTACGAGACGGATTAGAGCCAAAATACGACCACAGATGGACACGGACTGTCGGATAGGCTTTAATAAAAGGTTGAAAAGGAAACTAAGAGCACATCTGTCTACATATAAAACAAGAATGGCGTTCAGAGAGTGCCAAGTCCCGATCATAAGTGAAAAATATAGTCCAGGATCCAGATCAACTCCAAATTTGTGTGGGTTGATCTTCAATTAATCTACTGAGAAATCTTTAAAAAAGAAGCTCCTGCAACTGCACACTTTGCCTGAGAATCACGACATTTCTTCAGTCTTCTTCACCTTCCAACTAGTCCAGTGATAGATGTCTATACAATTGATGAATGCATTGCAAACAGGACATGCTAACAGCTAATTTAGCATACTTTTAATAGTGCTAATGAACCAAAATGTAAACAAATCCTGTCTTAAAGCAGAGGAGACTTGCGCGGCTTTCTCTGGGGTAAAGAGACATATTTAAGATGCATTTAAAAATAGTGTTTGTTTACCTCAGTCAGTGCTTCACCCTTTCACGAAGTTTCATGAAAGTCGGGCTAGTAGACCTCCGCTAATCCTGACAGACAAACAGAAAACATAACCTCTTGGCAGCGTGATCAATTTGCTTTATGGTGTGACATTAAATGCCACAATAAACGTTAATTAAATGAGAGTGTAATAAACCATGACTCTGAGAATTTAGGACCCAGACACCTCGCCGTAATGAGTGATGGTTTAGTCATTTCTGTAAGTGGCCTCACACACAAAGTCCATTCACCTCACGGAGCATTATCAAACTTCTGGCGCTATTAAAGAACTGTCTCGCCTCTCAATAAAATATAGGCCCTACTTTCCCCTCGGGCGAAATCACTTGTCATTTGGATGAACTGTTTGAAGACAGGAAAAAGATTTCCCATGACAGGCTGCTTCAGGTAAATGACTAATCACAGGGCGGAATAAAAATAGCTTCCTGCTGAATTCTCAGGAGTGAACACAATCATAATACCTCAGAGGCTCACCACTTTCATTATTCCTAAGATATTTGATTTGAACAAGAAAAGGGACAATGTGGGAAGGCTTTGTAGTCTCTCCGGGATTTATGAGCGCTAGAAAACATGATTTGAAGATGATTGCTGCTGCACTTATTGACAATACAAGAGTGGAGAGCACTTCAATCAAAAGAGTCCTGCAACACTCAGACGTGATGATAACAGGCAGGATTTAGCACTTAGCATGTTGAATACTGAGCCATTTCTGACTGAACAAAATATTTAACCTTGTAATCACGAAGAAGACAATGAATAAAATGTCATACAGCATGTTTCTGTTACTGTTTGTTTTTCCTGTGTGACTTGTATCACAAGTCGAGGATGAAGCTTTTCCAACTGCTGCAGATATTGCACACATTTCTGTAGTCCGACCCTGAAGGCAGCATCTCACTGGTTCCCTCCACAAAAAGTCAATGGGATCTTTCTATTGGATTTTGGATTACGTAATACTTACACGTTTTGTTCAGAAGGATACTCTCCACATATCAACACTACTTTATGATTTCTGAAGTAAAAAAGCTAACGTTTTAAAGGAACTACAGCACGGTCACATGACTTCACGTCACCACCGCTAAGCTAAAGGTGGCTAATGTTGGGCTATAAAGGAACTACAGCACGGTCACATGACTTCACGTCACCACCGCTAAGCTAAAGGTGGCTAATGTTGGGCTATAAAGGAATACAGCACGGTCACATGACTTCACGTCACCACCACTAAGCTAAAGGCGGCTAATGTTGGGCTATAAAGGAACTTCAGCACGTCACATGACTTCACGTCACCACCGCTAAGCTAAAGGTGGCTAATGTTGGGCTATAAAGGAACTTCAGCACGGTCACATGACTTCACGTCACCACCGCTAAGCTAAAGGAGGCTAATGTTGGGCTATAAAGGAACTACAGCACGGTCACATGACTTCACGTCTCCACCGCTAAGCTAAAGGAGGCTAATGTTGGGCTATAAAGGAACTACAGCACGGTCACATGACTTCACGTCACCACCGCTAAGCTAACGGAGGCTAATGTTGGGCTATAAAGGAACTACAGCACGGTCACATGACTTCACGTCACCACCGCTAAGCTAAAGGAGGCTAATGTTGGGCTATAAAGGAACTACAGCACGGTCACATGACTTCACGTCACCACCGCTAAGCTAACGGAGGCTAATGTTGGGCTATAAAGGAACTACATCACGGTCACATGACTTCACAGCACCACCGCTAAGCTAACGGAGGCTAATGTTGGGCTATAAAGGAACTACAGCACGGTCACATGACTTCACGACACCACCGCTAAGCTAAAGGAGGCTAATGTTGGGCTATAAAGGAACTACAGCACGGTCACATGACTTCACGTCACCCCCGCTAAGCTAAAGGCGGCTAATGTTGGGCTATAAAGGAACTACAGCACGGTCACATGATTTCACGTCACCACCGCTAAGCTAAAGGAGGCTAATGTTGGGCTATAAAGGAACTACAGCACGGTCACATGACTTCACGTCACCACCGCTAAGCTAAAGGAGGCTAATGTTGAGCGTGATGACGTTTAGGCATCTCATTTAGACACTTGTTAGTAACCGCTGTTTTTAAATCCACCAGTGGGGTCTCTTCATCTTGTGTTAACCACACCCCTTATTGGTTCAACAACCAAAAACACACTCAGAAAACCATTGACTTCCAAAGAGAACAGGAAGTGCTTAAACGCTAACTCATTTCCATGTTTAGGACTCATTCCTGCACCTCTCCGTTCTACATGAGGTGCAGTGTTCCCTCTGATAATGACGCCTGATGGACTGTGACAGACATCCTGGTGCTGGCAATCAATTCCAGACGGCGGCGGGGTCGGTGCCACGGTGCCCACCTTTTATAATTTGATTTGTTATTCCGTTGGACAGTTGTTACAGCACTCATCACAGCAATCACTCCCCCCCCCATCTCCCCAAATCCTCCCAGATCTCCTCCACCATTTCGACAATCCTCCTCTCAAAAGCATTTGTCCTCGGTCACTCTCATCCCTAGTCGCCGGCTGTCACCTTTTGACTTGATACACAACATCCCCCGCCTGTACGGACATATATATCCCATCTCAAATGTTTGGACATCCCATAATTTCATAATTCGCCCCTGACTACAGCTGTTGGCAGGGTGGCAAGCCAGCCGCGCCCCAGTTAATCATAGATTACTTTATCTGGGCCATTCCAAATCCTCATGTGTAATGCAGTGCTACCTCAGCAGCAAGTAATCACTGCCCCCCACTCCACCCCAAACACACAAACAAACACACACACACACACTCCTCCTGCCCTTCTGTCGCCCCCCTCGCTCTTCTATATTTCTCCTCTCAAATTCCTCATCTCTTTCTTGTGTCTCCGCCTGACAGGACATTCTCATCAAACATGCACGAGCCAAACTGCTCCCGAAATGTAATATTACTGTATTAGAAAAACCCTTATTCTCACACGTTAAGGCGTTGGCTGTGGTGTGTGTGTGGCATTAACACTCGCTGACGATTAGATCCTAGTCACAAGGTCAGAATCAGAATGCCTTTATTAGTCATTAGGACATTTACAGCAGAAAAGAGCCAAAGACAGCTTAATGTTACCAAAGAAATGTGGCATTGGAAGCTTTCCTTTTTGGGTCATGACAAAGACTTCAAGGGAAACTGAAAGAAGAGAAATAAGAAAGCATGCTTAGGAGAAAGGTTGGAGAATGATTATGAGGTTGTGAGAGCAGTTGCTGCAGCCCTCCATTAAGAGTCATGATGAAGTATTTCGGAGCACAAACTGTGTCCACTACCTTTTCTCTAATTCCCTCTCCCCAAATGTAGCACAACATATGCACCAAGCTACAGGCCGAGTGTTTTCCTGCTTCCAATTGTCATGCAAATACCATTGTTGAGAGCAGGGGAAGAAGTATGTCTGCTGTTGTTTCTCATTACTGGGGGAGACAGCGGAGATGTTGTGTAATCCAGCCATCACACACTGTAGCAGGGCTGCTTCTTTAAGGATGGCACAGAAATAGCCACCCAAATTATTCTGCAGGAGATATAGGTCAATATTGAGGTTTCTCTCCCAGGTATAAGGGAGGGAAGAGGAGGAGAATGTGTTTTAATGGTGTAAACAGGGGGATGTATTGCGTGTGCTGGCAACCCAAATCTTCTTTTTGACAATTTACAAAGCTGGGACAAAGGATTACACCGCAATCATAATCCCATAGTAAACCAACATAGTTCGTAATGCTGCTTACTTTATTTATTCCATCGTGTATATTATTGATTTTTTGTGACACTGATGTTGACAGGCGCTGCTGGGTACAGTAAACAAGACGGTGCATTTGGAAACCATTTTTACAGTGGGACAATCGAGCTTTAAATCATCATTATGACAATTGCATGCTCCTTAAACCATCCCTCATCCAAAACCTCTTTATGTATTACAGCTTTAGTCAGCAATCCTCTGCACACACACACACACACACACACACACACACACACACACACACACACACACACCACACACACACACACACACACACACACACACACACACACACACACACACACACACACACACACACACACACACACACACACACACACACACACACACACCAGGCAGAGCAATCTCCATGTAATCCATGTACAAGGCTTGATTGTTCACAGACAATGACACGCAGACAAAAAGGGGGATTTGACTATTGCAGAATACCCTCGTCGACAAGCATGCTGAGACCACCGAAAACACAGAAAAGCAACAAAACACCGCCGTGTGGTTTTCTACGAGACGGGAATGAGTTGTCCAGCTCTGTGTCATCTGCATGCACGGAAACCCAGTTGTAATGTAATTGCAACTAACTGGACATAAACCCTACAAACATGTCTTCTGTCTTCAGTGGGAGCCATAAGCCATATTGCTATAATGAGTGAAATCAATGGGGATTTGGACATTTAATGGATGTTTGCAATGTAAAACACACAATTAATGTGCTTTCCTCAAAGCCAGACTCCATTGGCAGAAACAGGAAGGTAAATTCATTTAAAGTAAAAAAAAAAAATGTCGGGGTTCGGGTGTTTTGTTTGATTTTAAACAAACAAAGTCTTGGCTTTCAGAATATGAAACTTTTATTTCCAAAATCACACGATAAATACATGTTTGAAGCTTTTAAAGGGACGAAGACAGGCACCTCTCCCTCGCACCCTGCTCTTCCGCAGCGCCGCCCCCCTCCCTCCGGCTGACATTATGAATGTACGAGTATAGTAATCATAGATAACACGGCAGGGTCCGTTACAGTTTGTTTTCATCTGATTTCAAATAAACAAAGTCTTGGCTTTCAGAATATTAAACTTGTTTCGGCAAATTCAGATGATAAATACAACTTTGAAGCTTCGGCATAATTACAAGCGGAGAATGGAGTAACTTGACGTCACGGCAGGCATAACAACAGCCGGTGTTTCTCGTGAGTGTTTTCCCCGGGAAACAAACACAATACACACAAACACAAAATTACACAAACACACACACACACACGTATACACATACACTCGCAAGCTTCCCCTCCAAACGAAAATATCTTCCCTCCGTAGTATTTTGATAATTTGCTCCACTAATAACCAATCAGATCGATGGATTCCAGAGAAGAGACAACTTTGAAGGCCTTTTTCTCAAAATGATGACTCGGTGACAGTCATTATATAATGTGACATATTTCGCTTAATATTCGGAGAACAACAACAATCCTGATATCATTAGAAAGCTAGGAATCTCCTCTTTCCAACAGTGTATACAACTCAAAATGTGTCTTCGGGTCAATGCGACTGATTTCGATGGAGCAGGTCACATATATGATTATATAGTCATTATTCATTTGTTTTAAAGCTCAATAACAAAGAAGACCTTTGAGCGGCACTTTTCTAATTTTGTCCGAAAGATTTAAACTTTAACGGACATGTTGACCAGCTGAATCTAACTGAAACTCTGCCGCACTCTGCTCGTCCCTTGGAAGAGGCGGAGAGGTGGGTGTTTTTCATCTGCTGGTGGACTACCGGGGAGATTTACAGCAGGAGCACACGCTTGCCTCGGGGAGGGAGAAAAAGAGCCAGAGCGGAGAATAAACAGAAGGGCAACCATGGCAACCATGCGTGGGAAGTCTTCTTCGCTGCTTTTGTGGCAGGAGTACAGCGCCACTTACAGGCCTGGCATATGTACTACAGCGTCTCCAGCGCTTTCGAGCGGCAATGGCCGGCCGTGGCCCAACCCCCCATTCCCCTGATAGGTGGAGAGTTGCCCATATAGGCGGAGCTCCTCGTTTCTGACGTCAGAACAATTCAAATCTGGATCAGCTCCGTTTTTAGAGATTTGGGTATGGAGGAAAAGAGAGAGGGTTGTGTTTTCTGACACTTGGTGGGTTCCCTGACACACCGGGGACACATATTCATGTGTAAAAGATGTACAAAAGTGCATTTTACTTGATAGGTCCCCTTTAATTTAAACTGGCACGGAAACCCAGTTGTAATGTGTGCAAAGGGTTATTCTTCACTTTAGTATGTTGGTGCTCGCGCCGCCGCCGGCTTCTAGACGAGCAAAATTAGCATCTAGGCCAACAGGTGAGGGTCTGCAGGAAGGATGGAAACCAAATGCAGAGCCTCAGAAGTGACCGAGCAGCCTCTGGGGGAAGAGAATATAAAGTAAGAGGATGAAAGGAGCCACCATGATGCAACTCCACCAAATGACTGGCTTAATTAGCATTAGCTGACCACTTGATTATCATATCAATAAAGACGGTGAAATGGAAAGAGGCGCTGCGAGGTGTTTCCGGCGAACCCGTGCATGTTTAGAAGGGTATTATGAAACGAAGAGTGTTTTCCAGGACAGTGTGTGCGAAGCGTTTGATATTTGAATTCCATCAGAGGCCCTAAAAGCAGTAATCCTCATGCATTGGTGCAGTCATTCCCCCCCGAGGATTAATTCTAAAGAGGTACTCGCTCACTGATGTTCGGCTGCTTCTCTGATACGGTTAGCTGTGTCTGCAACAACTATTCCCTCACATCCAAAAGAGATTTCTGCTCCCTGGAACCAACTCGACTCAGGCTGCAAATCAAAGAGGACGCTTGGGCACAAACACACTGAAAGAAAGGGGAGATGTAGAGTTTACTTCAGTGCCAAAGAAGGGGGTCGGATATTGTTTTTGTCTCATTTCCTCCCTAAGAACACACTCCCTTGGAAATAAGTGGGCTGTGATTCGTTGTCACTGTGTTTCTCAGCATGAAATCTTTAAGGAATGCAATTATCACTTCATTTCTCGGAGATGTGAGCGAACATTAAGAGGGGAGGGAGGTGTGTGTAATGTTGACCCCAATGTGTGCTCTCTACTTCTGACTTACTTTCTTTCAAGTCCTAATCTGATTGCATGCTTTAAGCCCCTCAACAACTGGACAAACAAGTCTTCTGTCTTCAGAGAGAGACGTTAGAATCTCTGTTTTGTTTCCCGGGACAATCGACACGCTATTTCTCAAAGATGGAAACATGACAGCCAGATAGACACGCTCATTTTCACCCACGCCATATTGCTATAATGAGTGAAATCAATGGGGATTTGGACATTTAATAGGATGTTTACAATATAAAACACACAATGAATATACTTTCCTCAAAGCCAACAGACTGCTTTGGCAGAAACAGGAATTTAACTTCATTTAAACTGCAAAAATATGAAATAAAACTCATCAAAAGCATCATATTTCCACTGTTCAACAATCTTCAACTTTGGTTTGATTGTTTGAAAGAGTCTTAAGTAACAGATATAAAACAAGAAGTAACCACTTTAGTTCAGAAACACTGATTTCTGACGTGTTTGTGACGTTAACACATCAGGGGAAAAAACTATTTTAAGCCCTGTTTCTCCATTAAAAAGCATTCATATACACGTGGAATAAGATTAATGATGGGTCAAAAGCTTACCATATTATCTCCTCCTTCTTCCAATATATAATAACCTCATGTTTTCAATTGTTTTATGTCTCTTAAGAGCCAGTATTTCCTCCATTTTGACCTTTAAATTATCCGCTCAAAGTGCCACTGCCAAGGCTGCCGTTGTGCTCCGTTTCCCTTGGCAGACCTTATCCAGAACTCATTCCCAGAACAATATTTCTTGGTGGAAATATTAAAAGCTGTTTAATAGAAATAGAAAATGGGATCAGATTGCCTTGGCCTACACTCAAGGTCGTTAGGATGAGAGTGTGAATTAAAAAAAGCAACGTGAGCTGTAGCTTCAGCGCTGGCAGGTACCAAACGGTCACCTCCTTACTATTAAAAGAAGCCCCCTGAGAATATAAAACAAACCCACAGACAGATTCCCCGACTCACACAAGGTCAAGGTGTTTCCAACAACACATTAATAATACAGAGACAATTAGTACCACATAAAAAAGCCGTGTTTACCCGATAGCCCCGGCTAATTGACATCAGGCTATCTGCTTGCATTTTAAAGCAGATCAGGTTTTATATTTAATTATTTTTTCAAGGCCATAATAATGTTTACCTCTGCAATGCACTGAGTAAATTAAGAACCCGACAAGCCCCTTAACACACACACACACACACACACACACACACACACACACACACACACACACACACACACACACACACACACACACAGATGAGGCTATCTTTGGAGCGCACTGTACTCAATGTGCCTGGCACGCCGGCTGATGAGAGGTAACAGCAGGAGAAGAACTCATTATAGATCGTGGTTCAAATATTAAAAGGGAGGTGGGACGACTTTCTCCAGGAATAACTTCATCTGGATCCATTTTCACACAGATACAAGTCGCTAGGCGTATTATTTATTGGTTATAGTATTTCCCTGAACATCAGTACCCTAACATGTTTATTTCTCTTTATTTACATGTGTTTGTTTTCTCACATCAAATATTGAGATGAAGCTTTTATCAAGGGCACTAAATAAAAAATGTATTTGGTCAAAAGTTGATTCCTCAATGTTTAGTTTTGGATAACCTCTAAAAAAATAAGAATAAGTGAATCTCAGATAAACTGAGAAACCAATAACATTGTTAAATAAAATAAAATCTAATTTCAGTCTAATTTCGCCCCAAAACATCTAGTTTTATTTAATCTGATGCTAAAAAAGAACAACAACAATGTATTAGTTTTATATATTGGCTTCCCTGGTCTATGAATATAGGTGTGGGCCATTAAAAGAAACATATAAGTTATATTCATATTTATATTTTTGACAACTTGTATACAAGATAGACTATAATATAATAGCAATTTTTCGTAAATATACCACTGGAAGGAGGATTTTCATACATCTAACACACACAAACACCTGCGCATGTACACACACACACACACACACACACACACACACACACACACACACACACACACACACACACACACACACACACACACACACACACACACACACACGCACACACAGTGAAAGTGAGCGTCGCTGCAGAGCCCGAGGGCCGGTGTGTTGATTAATGAGGGGAGGAAGGCGAGGAGAGGGGATGAAGAGTGTTAATGGAGCTATGATAGATTCCTCGGCTGTTTTATAGGTGAGTCTCCAGTGGATCTGCACAAAGTAGCAAATAATACAGTACTGGAAGACCCTGTAAATCCACCAGGGAGAGGATGCTTGGGGATCAGACTGACTTTAATACGGAGCAAAAATATAATCACCTTTTAAAGTCACAGGTTGCATTTTACGGGAATTCATGCGAGTGACTAAGATATCTATTGCACCGACAAAACATCTCAACCAAACAACCTTAATCTACGGAGTCCTGGCATGAACATATGGGTTAAATATGAATGAACGTTGACTAAGAACAGCTGTCAGATGTTAGCTTTTATTTTGTTGCATTTTTAAAGCGTCATAACCTTTTGGGCCACACAGGGGCAGCAGAAACGAGAGAAAACATGCCACTGACATATTATCACTTATGCACAGCGGCAAGTTCATAATGACCACCTATGAAACTATTTATCGACTGACCTGATCATAATGTAGCAATTAGCTTCTGCCAAGCCAACAGAAAATAAAATAAAAATACATTTACAACATGAAACATAAAACAAGTCGCATTTCTAAATAGATATTGACTCATTGAGGCCATGGAATGCAAGACAGTTGCTTTTTGTCTTAAGGTAATGGTTAATGGCTTTTGAAAGCTAATTGAATTGAAACTGCCATCCCGACTATATTGAATATGCTGCTTTAGATGCTATTAACGTTCAAAGAGAATGACTGAAAGACAGAGCAAAGTGAAACAGGGATTTCAATGCGGTCGGATAATAGCTTGAATGAATCGAGTGTCCCGTCTGTTGTCGTGTCTTCAGGGATTGGGAAGATTAAATAGCCACGAGGAGAGTCGTCTCCCATTGAGCTGTGACTTCCCCCTCGATGGGATTAGAGAACTTTGCACTTTACAAAGCAGCTCATCAGAAAAACATGGGGAACACAAAGCTGTTCTGGACAGCGGCAGCTTGACGTGACATGTGTTTGTGTTCGGATTTCAGGCCGAAACAGAAGCAATACAGCGAGAGAGGGATAACAAAAGTAGCTGGGATTGAAAGGAGACAGAAAGAGAGTGTTTATGCAAAAGGTCATTTTAGCAATCAGCCTTTCCTTTCCATCAACTGGGTTTTAATGCATTACGAATAACTAAAAACAACATCCGTCCATACGGCAAAAAGCTTTCCTGATAATTAGGAACAACGAGAATCAATGAGTTGAAATGTTCAAGTGGAGATTTATTTATGAAAGCGTCTTTATAATAGGGGCACATTTTTCACCGTGAGGTGTTGTTCCCATATCCCGCTCCAGGCGCAATTCATCAGAGCCAATAAGAGCCGGTGATCTGTCTTCAGGTCTGTTTCTGAGGGAGGAGGCTGATGAAAAGGAAAGGAAATGACGTATAGCTCTGCATATCTGAAGATTAATGCACCCAATCGAATAACATCTATCACCAGAAGAGAGGGAAGAAGGATACAAGCACACATATAAACAAGGCTTATTAAAAACCTGCAGCATTTTCAATTTGTGTTTGGGAATCAGACGGCTAATTGTGACCACTTAGCCGTATTTAGCCACTTGCTAATTGATATAATGTGGTCGGTCACAAGTGTGTCTTTCTACGCTCAACCAGAGGTGGGAAGTAGTGGAGTACAAATACTTTGTTACTGTACTTACATTTTTCTGGTATCAGTACTTTACTCCACTACAACATTTCTGACGACTTTTTAATTTAACTTCTTACATTTTGAACACAAATACCTTTACTTTCTACTTCTTACATGTTGAACTCAAATACCTGTACTTTCTACTTCTTACATGTTGAACCCAAATACCTGTACTTTCTACTTCTCACATCTTGAACTCAAATACCTGTACTTTCTACTTCTTACATGTTGAACTCAAATACCTGTACTTTCTACTTCTTACATGTTGAACACAAATACCTGTACTTTCTACTTCTTACATGTTGAACTCAAATACCTGCACTTTCTACTTCTTACATGTTGAACACAAATACCTGTACTTTCTACTTCTTACATGTTGAACACAAATACCTGTACTTTCTACTTCTTACATTTTGAACACAAATACCTGTACTTTCTACTTCTTACATGTTGAACTCAAATACCTGTACTTTCTACTTCTTACATGTTGAACACAAATACCTGTACTTTCTACTTCTCACATGTTGAACTCAAATACCTGTACTTTCTACTTCTTACATGTTGAACACAAATACCTGTACTTTCTACTTCTCTCATTTTGAACACAAATACCTGTACTTTCTACTTCTTACATGTTGAACTCAAATACCTGTACTTTCTACTTCTTACATGTTGAACTCAAATACCTGTACTTTCTACTTCTTACATGTTGAACTCAAATACCTGTACTTTCTACTTCTTACATGTTGAACTCAAATACCTGCACTTTCTACTTCTTACATGTTGAACACAAATACCTGTACTTTCTACTTCTTACATGTTGAACTCAAATACCTGTACTTTCTACTTCTCTCATGTTGAACACAAATACCTGTACTTTCTACTTCTTACATGTTGAACTCAAATACCTGTACTTTCTACTTCTTACATGTTGAACTCAAATACCTGTACTTTCTACTTCTTACATGTTGAACACAAATACCTGTACTTTCTACTTCTTACATGTTGAACTCAAATACCTGTACTTTCTACTTCTCACATGTTGAACTCAAATACCTGTACTTTCTACTTCTTACATGTTGAACTCAAATACCTGTACTTTCTACTTCTTACATGTTGAACTCAAATACCTGTACTTTCTACTTCTCTCATGTTGAACTCAAATACCTGTACTTTCTACTTCCTACATGTTGAACTCAAATACCTGTACTTTCTACTTCTTACATGTTGAACCCAAATACCTGTACTTTCTACTTCTTACATGTTGAACTCAAATACCTGTACTTTCTACTTCTTACATGTTGAACTCAAATACCTGTACTTTCTACTTCTTACATGTTGAACCCAAATACCTGTACTTTCTACTTCTTACATGTTGAACTCAAATACCTGTACTTTCTACTTCTTACATGTTGAACTCAAATACCTGTACTTTCTACTTCTCACATGTTGAACTCAAATACCTGTACTTTCTACTTCTTACATGTTGAACTCAAATACCTGTACTTTCTACTTCTCTCATTTTCCAAACAGCTGGTTCCTTTAGTCTGAATGTGTGTTTGGTGCGTGATCATTATTCTTTAGAGTCATTGCGTGCCTATTGATTTGAACACGATCCGTGTATCCATCATTTCCTGGTCTTCTCTAAAGAAGAGGGACCAATGGAAACATTGTCATGTTGCCGTTGTTCAGCATGGAAACATTCATTAGCTAACAATGACATTATTGTTCTATTAATATAAAGGGAGGTCAGGTACTCTTTAAAACAGCTGCTAGTTATGGGTACTTTCTACTGAAGTATATTTCAAAGCCTCTTTACTTTGACTTGAGTAAAGAAGTTTAGTCAGTAAACATGAGTCTTTTCAAACACGAGTATCTATTCTTCTACTTGAGCAAAGGATGTGTGTACTTTTGCCATCTCTGCGCTCAACTGACCTGTAAAGTTCCTGCAGTGAATAATCCCCTGAATGCACCGACGGCCTCTCATTGTTAAAAGTGAGTGCATAGAAGTGGCAGGATCCTATCTTAAACGGCCATCTCGAACAATAGACACATTGTTCTCTTTGTGGGAAACACACACACACACACACCGTGACAACACACACTGTCCACCTCAAGGCCACAAATACACACTTGTGAGACAAAAACAGCTGAGTCAGACAAAACTGTTAATAAGTATTTAGGTAGGGATGGGAGGAGAGCACTACTTGGTCCAAAAAAGTACTTAAAGAGTGATACATCTAAATGTTGTCCTCATATTTAATGGATGGAAAAGGCTCTATTTGCACCATTAGTGTCTATCTGTGTAAACTGCAAGCTTAGCATCGGACTCAGGTGTTAAAGGTGTCCAAAAGACAACTTTTTAAGATTGTTTTATAGATGCAACCCTTTATAAATATGTACTTTGTCTAACCAACACCCCCCCCCCCCCCCCCCCCCCCCCATTTATTGCACTTCAACACTTTACCATTCATTTTGGCACTTGGTTTGATACGCAGAGAGATTTCTATGAACAGAGCCTGCACCTTGAAAGTCAATATCGCATTTGAACGGGTTCATTCAATTGTGGGAAGCCAAAACATGATTAATATTAATTTGATTGTGCTAGTTTAATCCATATTTCTGATTATATTAAACAAAAGGTACAATTTGAGAAGCTTTGAACAAAGGCATTATTTCTATAAATAGACTCAAACGATTGATCAATTATCACAATCATTGCAGCTTTTCTGGAATCTAATCATTGCTCCAAAGGGCAATGTTGTTCAACTGCAGTGTTTACATTCCTAATGTCTTTCCCAATAGAGCGTCGATGGGAAGATGCAGAGCCAGTGTGAGTGGCAGGAATATTACAGCATGTCATTTGATGTCAAAGTGCTCCTTACTGAGTTTTTGCTTTAACACGAGGGCTTTTGTCGAACATTTTTTTCAAAACATAAGGTGGCAAGGTTCCAATAAGTACCGAGCTACAGTAGTTGTTCAGCCCTTAAATAACAGATGGCTAATCTCCACAAAACAAAACTGTACACATCCTCAATATTGCAAAATGGTTCCCTCGTTAAAAAGTCATTTTAAAATCCTGTAACACTTCTGTAAATCTGGAAAGACAAGAGTAACCACAACGATTTACAAGCTTGTGTAACAAATGTCCCCTAAACTGAAGGAGGCAAGGTTCCAATAAGTCCCGAGCTTCAGTAGTTGTCACTTGTTTCCCAGTACCCAAAAACAATCTGTATATATGAAATGGTTCCCTCGTAAAAAAGTAATTTAAAAACCCCGAAACACGTCTCTGTGCAAATGATATCCTTGTGTTTGAGGAATAACTCGCAGTCTGCAGCGCGGTTATTGCTTCACTGATGCAGCCACACTTTTGACTGATTGTGTTTCCACCGAAAGACATAATAGATTTTTAATGTGTTCTCTGTTTGACATTTCTGCTTTGACCAATAACTGCACTGAGTGAAACTGTGTCCTTTCACTCTTCCTATTCTGAATTACAGACCATTATATCTTATATTCATCCTTTAGACCAGGGGTGTCAAACTCAAGGCCCGGGGGCCAAATCTGGCCCGCGGCTTCATTTTATGTGGCCCTGCAAGAGCTTGCAAAGAATATAATATGTTTATTATACGGTTACATGCCACTTTACAAAAGCAGGTTGCCCATAAACTACATGTCCCACAATGCCTTTTGTTTTGTGACATGCGCACTGAAGAGACTTGCAATTATTTGTCCTGGACTTCTGCTTTTCAGACGTAAGTTATTATCCTATCCGACAATAATCCAATTCAGAGGCAATTATGTAATATAATACATTATATATTTATGTATATTTATATAGTTACAACCGGCCCTTTGAGTGCAACCATAAGGTTAATGTGGCCCGTGATGAAATTGAGTTTGACACCCCTGCTTTAGACTATTGGCCGTCACCTTATTCAATCTGAGAACAGACACAAGCACAATAAGATGACCAGTAGCTGAATATCACAAATGTATTCCAGTACACTGTTGATTGTTTTGAAGAATCAACAATATGAAGAGGAATTGGGAGCTTTTTTCTAGTATTGTGCGTAGAAATAAATCTGGGAAATTGCACGATAAGGCGTCTAGCCTCCGAAATGTGAAAGAGGTCACATGTCGCATGTACCCACAGAAGATTATCACCAGACGCACAGCTCAATATATTTCATTGGAAAAACTAACTAAATAATAAGCTAGAATTAATAATAATAATAATAGATTTAATTTGTTAGCGCTTTTACAGGTGCTCTAAGACGCTTTACAGATATAGTGAAGAGAAAAGAAAAGAAAGGAACAACAAATAAATATATAGTTAAAGTCAAATAATACAAAAACAATCACACATGAAAAGCCAGATTGAAGAGGTGAGTTTTTGTGAGTGTTTTGAAGGTGGTGAGGTCAGTGCCGTCTCTGATGGGTTGTGGGAGTGAGTTCCAGAGGGCGACGGAGAAGGCTCTGTCCCCCCAGGTCCGGTGATTGGTGCGGGGGGGGAATTGAACTAAAACTAACAAAATGACTGAAAACGTACTAAAACTAAATTAAAATCGTTGTAAAGTTGATTAAATCAGGACGACAGAACGTATTTAAGATTAAAAACTGTTATTATTGGTGCAGTTGGATATTTAGAGCTTTTGCATCTAACAACAGTTTTTTGTCTAAGAGTGGTGATATAAACCAATTGAGTACAGTATGGTTTTAAAACAACAATATCTGCAAATGCACTTGTGTGTAAAAGACGTTAGTGTTGTGTTTATAGCAGGTATTATTTATTTCGGGGTGGTGTTGCTTTGGTAACGGAGTGGTTAATTAATTTCAAGTATTATCTACGTGTGAAGTCTGTGCGTTATTTTAAAAGTATTACACATTTCACCTCGGGGCCGACACCGGATCACGCTCCTTTGAAGTGTTAAAAAAACATGTTTGTGAATGAAGAGCTGAGTGGCACACACACACACACACACACACACACACACACACACACACACACACACACACACACACACACACACACACACACACACACATACACACACACACACACACACACACACACACACACACACACACACACACACACACACACACACACACCTGCAGCTAAAGGAGAATGATTTTTTGTTAAGAAAGTTGGACAGACGGAGGAAAAATATTCCACGGCTGACCTTTTCTATTTACCACAGCCATGGTTAACCTTGGAAACATGTGCCTGGTCTCAGACTGACGCACAAATGACTCAAAGGTCAGTTTATCCAGCTCAAGAGGAGCTGATAGCGTCTCTAAGGGGAGAAAAGAAGACCTCGTGCCAGATGGTATGTTCTTCCTCGGTGCAGTTTTTGTCTTGTAGCAAACAAGAGGAATACAGTATGCTCCAAAGCCACAGGATTACAATTAATTGAGAATCCACACACTGTTCTCTGGCAGCAGACTGTTTACTTGTTTGTCGGGAGCATGTGTGTGCCAATTCTTCAATGTTGCACCGAGCCAATGTGTGTGTGTGTGTGTGGATTGTGTCGGGGGGAATGGCCTGTTGGGGTTATGGAGGGTGCAGCGTGGGGTGATGAATAGGACGCTTTTGTTCTCAGTCTCTCAGCTGTCTGCAAACCAGTGAAGGAGAGAATTGTGAGAGAGTAAAGGGAGGATGAGGTGAGGGAGATATCCAGATAAAGGGCAAGAAAAGAGGAGATAGAGGGGGTGAGAGAGACACTGTGAAGCGTGGGGAGTACAGGTGAGACGTGAGGTGAGAGAATAGAGGGGACAGGGGAGGAAGAGGAGGGGGATGTGAGGAAGGAGAGACTACTTGTGCATTCAAGAACACTGCAGCGTTGTCTCCGCAGCCAACACAGAAACAAAGAAGTTGGCTAATGTTGGAAATCGTTGCCTTTCATGCCGGTGGTAAAAAAACAAACAAATGTCCCGGGGAAAAGAGAGAAAGTGTCCCTGATGGTGATCACTCTGCAGAACACACACTGACCTCATGGCCTTCACGCATGACGGGCTTTGGAAACGAACCAATCATATTGACAGATGCTGATGAGTTTGGCCGTGTTGGAGCGGCCACTTTAATATCGCATAAAGAAAACCATTGGACTGTACTACTTTCTAATAAAACATATAATGTATAATACATTTGAAATGGCAGCGCATTACAATGGAGAGCTGGGGCGCTATAAGGTCATCTGTGATGCAAAGTCTTGATATGTGATATTTGAGAGACCTTTAAGGCACTAAAGAAAAGCGTTTAAAAGTAGCACATGATGGGGGAAACAGGCAGGACCTTTCTGCAGCCTGACAGCTCGAGCTGCACGGCTTCAAACCTCACTTCACATGTACCACATCCTGACAGAAAAAGTCAGACATTTGAGTTTAGAGTTCACTGTAAAGTTGGGGCAAAAACATCCACCTCACCGTCACGAAAAAGCAGTTGTCTAACCATCATCGAAACGCAAAATGAAGTATATTTGCCTGCTCTCCTGCAGGTAAGTTCATGTCCAAAGCTGCTATAACCAATGTTTTCATAAACACAATTGATCAAATGTGAAAGAGGTCACATGTACCCACAGCCATATATCACCAAACTCTGCAGACGCACAGCTTAATATAGCATTTAATTGAAAAAAGTAACGAAATAATAAGCTGGAATTGAACTAAAACTAGCAAAATGACTCTGAAAACGTACTAAAACTCAATTAAAATGGTTGTAAAGTTGATTAAATCAGGACTACAGAACGTATTTAGGATTAAAAACTGTTATTACCTCGGCTATTTTTGCATCTGACAACAGTTGTTTGTCTAACGGCCCGTCCACACAGCGGCGTTGGAAGCTTCTTCCACTTTTCGCCGAACTGCATTGTGGGAAGCAGAGCGGAGCTTTCCTGGCGTTTCAAGCTGCAAAAGTTGAGCAATGTTTTGAAGCTTCTGAAGCTTTCGGCCGAAGCCAATCAAATCATATGCCAGTACAAGCTCTAGCCAATCAAACCGCTGCTTGTGTGTCAGGGGCGGGAGATTCATGTGATTGGTTGTTGGTCGAGCTTCAGACACGCCCACCGGCAAGCTTTTTCCAAAGCCGCTGTGTGGACGGGCCGTTTATAAACCAATACAATAACATGGTCTAAAACAACAATATCTGCAAATGCACTTGTATGTAAAAGATGTATTGTGTTTATCATCTAAAGGCAAAATAAAGTTGCCTGTTCACCTGCAGGTAAGTAATGTCTAAATATGTTTCCGATGCTATAAGGAAGCTGGTTACAATCTTTGAATTTTCTCTGCACAAAATGTATTCAGGAAAATGTAAAAAACGTCCCTAAAGAAGCTGGTGTTCACTTGCCAAAGAAACATCAGCGTGTCACGGTCGGCCATGTTTTCTGTTTGCGTTGGGCACCTGGAACGTTCTGCAGGTCGGGGAAAATGGTCTGGAACGCAGCTTGAGTGCTTTTCTGGAAGCCAACTGAAATGTGTCTGAAGAACTAAATGTCAAAAACTGTCAGTTTTAACGCAGAAGACGAAGATTAGTTTTCCTAAAGCTTTGTACTCTTTTATTAAATCTGAATATGCCTGGGTTTTAGAGTAAAAGAGTAATCAAGGGATTTGAAGATATTGTTTTAGGGTTTATAAAATTGTAATTATCCCTACTTTGATCCATTTTATTTTATATAGAAAACAAGGAATAATCTCTCCTTGAAAAAAGCGTTGAAGTCGACTACTGAGTAGAGGAAGCAGAAAAAAGGGGTTGTAGGAATACATCTTGTACTTTTGAAAGGAAATCATTTGGGTATCAGTAATCAAACTCTTGTAGACAGTTATTGAAACATTTCCAACTTGCAACATAAGGAACCGTTGCAACATAAGGGACAATTGGACATTTGGCTGTGTTTTAGTGAGGAGGAATCCTAAAAAGCGAAGCAGCTTGTGTCTAAAATCTGTCTGCATATCCAGTTCTGTTCAAAATATCAAACGTCTCTTCGCAGCCACGAACACTATTGAGCTGTTGAACGTAATCAACGATCATGCAACAAAACAACAACTCCAAATACCATCCTCTCCACGCAGATTTTTTCCAGTCACCCACGCACACGTTTCCATCAACACAACACACTTGAAATGAATCCATTAAGCTGCTGATCATCTCCCCACGGAGAAGTAAAGAGGTGGCACACAGAAAACACCTCTCTGTTGCTGATTGAGAATCGGTCTGGAATAACTAACCTCAGCGTGGACAAGAGAATATTTTCTGTCTTCCCACACCGGGGTCCTCTGAGGCCAACATGTCTCTCTCTCTCTGATGAAACAGAGGAGTGGGCGAGCAGGACACCAACTGTTCTTCCTCCACAAACAGCAGGACGAGATGGAGCATCCTCTCTCTCTCTGAGTCATACACCACTGTAGCACTACCTTCCCTTTGTCACATATCTGTGTTATTACCTATTTAAACGACTACTAAACGCTCATCTCATCAGTAAGGGTTCGTTTTTGGTTTTTAGTGTATTTGGTTTGTGTTTTTAACTGTTATACTATCATACTTGGGATGATATTGTATAACATTGGTGCTTTCGTTACAGATGTTTGATCCTAAAACGGTAAATACAAAGAAACCGTCTTGTAAGTTCAGAAAATGACGCTTTACTGTAATGCAGCATTTAAAACCACGAAAAGACAACAAGTGCCAAATGAAGACATCCAAACATCGGTGACAGTTAGGGTCGCAAAGGGGCGGAACATTTCCGGTAAGTTTCCGGTACATTTCCATGGGAAGTTACGCTGGGGAATTTTGGAAATATTCCATATTGTTTTTTTATTGTATTAATTATTTTATTGAACAATCATTTGTTTCATTGAAGAACAAAAACATGAATGTTGAGTTAAATATTACTTCTAGAAATCATGTGTGCATGTGATGGAGGAGTGCACAGTGCCTGTAGGGCAGGGGTCTCAAACTCGAGGCCCGGGGGCCAAATCCGGCCCGCGACCTTATTTGATGTGGCCCCGCAAGAGCTTGCAAAGAATATAATATGTTTATTATACGGTTACATGCCACTTTACAGAAGCAGGTTGCCCATAAACTACATGTCCCACAATGCATCTCGTTTTGTGACATTCTCACTGAAGAGACTTGCAATTATTTGCCCTGGACTTCTGCTTTCAGACGTAGTTAATTACTAAGTTATTATCCTATCCGATAATAATCCAATTCAGAGGCGATAATGTAATATAATACATTATTTTATATATATATTATATATGTATATAGTTACAACCGGCCCTTTGAGTTCAACCTTTATGGGAATGTGGCCCGCGATGAAATTGAGTTTGACACCCCTGCTGTAGGGGGTGTGGTCTCAATAGCCATGCAGTAAGCAGTGTGCTATGGCATGGATATTCAAGTGTATGGCATCCGTTTGTTTTAGTCAAGATTATGCTAAAATGTACTTTCCCCAACTATATTGAAGTTCCCTTTGAAGAGCCAACCTTCAATTTAGAAAATTCCCAGTTTATTCCCGTTTATTCCCGTGGAAAGTTTCCATCTTTGAAAATTCCCGGAATTTTGCAACCCTAGTGACAGTACCTAGTCTCATCATGATATTGAGATTCTATTGATGTGTTGTCCAACCCTCAAAAGCACAACCACTTTCCCTGAATGCATGTAGCTAATACTTTATGCAAAAGGTAAATAAACCATGCCAAATGTAAGCAAAATAAACTGCATGTTAACGACAACAAATATCTCTCATTTGTCAAACAAGCTTGTCTATTAAGGGAAAACCTTAACTGCCACCTCTTTTTCCCCGAATGCATTAAACTAATAGCATAAACAAGAAGTAAATAAACCGTGCTAACTGCATGCGAGCTAATTTGCATCTTAACAACAACAAATGTCTTGTCATTTTTTTAATCAAGCTTGTGTTAGGGGCAGTTACGGTTTCTCCTACTCAACAATGATTAATGCTAAATGATATTCCTAATGTGCATTAGCCTTGTTTTCTAAATGCATAGCTAATAGCATATGCAAAAAGAAAATAAACCCCACCGACTGAATGCAAATAAACTAATTTGCATGTTAACGATGACGAATGTCTTTCATTTTTTGAGTCAAGCTTGTGTGAGAAGCACTTCAGGTTCCTATTCATCCACAACATGTAATCCTAAGTAACCCTTAACATGCAGTACCTCTATTTTTCTGAATTCATCATTTATAGCCTATTTATAATTATTCTATTAATAAAAATTCCATGTATAATTATTCTCATTATGTAGACTCCTGCACTGCTATTTTGCACTTCTGGTCAGATGCCTAAACTTACATTTCGTCACTAGTACATGTACTATGTAATGACAATAAATCTTGAATCTGATAAGAAGTAAATAAACCAAGCTTGTGTTAAGGGCAGTTAAGCTTCCTCTTACTCTACTACGATTAACCCTATATCTACAGTATATGGTATCCCTTATCTCAATCTGTTTCAATGCATCTTGCTAATTGCACACTGAGCCGACTATGCAACAGCTAATGTGCGTGTTAACAACTGAGAAATGTACTTTCATTTATCAAACCACCATCTTGTGTTCAGGGGCAGTTAAGGTTCCTCTTTCTCCACTACAATTAATCCTGTGATGTCCTGATGGCACAAACAAAGGTGGAGTGATGTGGCTGCAGCCAGGTGATGAAGGTGATGATGAGGAGGCAGTCAGACTTCATTAGCCTTCATCATCACACTTCATCAGAGAGAGGGAGTGTTTCCCGCTGGCGTAATGAGCCGGAAGCATGAACAAAAGCAGATGGCTCTATGAGTCAGACAACAAGGCGTTCATAATTGAATATATATCGTTCATTTCAATTTAAGCAGACCAGCCATTGTTCTCCCTTATGTACCTCAAAGGAAAGCCATTATCAAGAGCTGCCATCACACTGAATCCAACGAGACTTCTCAATACTGGGAATAATTTATAACGAGTCAGGGATGATGGGGCTGTGTAGTGATGAACGGCTCCCCAGTATCCCTATTAGCTATTTCATTATCTATTCATCCGCAGATATAGTCTATAAATTGTCAGGAAATAGTAAAAAATCTCCATCATAGATCCTTTAAAATCCAGGATGATGTCCCTGAATAACTTGTTTTTGTACAAAATCCAAAGATATCTGCTTTATTTTGATCAAATCTCCATATTTGAGAAGCTGCAAGACACTTTTTCTGACATGTTTGCGTGGAGAAATGACATTAAGGATCAATCCATCATAAAATATTGCTGTCTATTCTTCCAACTAATCACTGCAGCTTTCCTATTAATGCACAACCTATCCATCAAACACATTTTAATGATCCCTATAATAAAGACACTCTTAGCCTGTGGTGCTCAATTGTAAGTGACCTTATTAAAGGTATATGAGGTATTTATGGCTGTCATATAACTTCAACACCTCACTAGCTTTTTATAATAGCATTGTATCTCCTTATAGGCAGTTCGTTGTTCTCTTAAACTCAGAAATATAGTTTAACTTTCTCAATGAAAGTGTAGAAGCTGAGAATAAAGGAGGAAGTGATTTACAACGACATGCACATGACAGCAGCAGTCAACCTGTCACTCATGCACACTTTGCAAAACACGTGCACAAGTGTGTGTTTTCTGCACAGAAGTGTGTGTTAGCAGTATGCACAGAGAGAAACTTGCTCTAATGTGTCTTCCTCGCAGCAGGACAGTGCATCAATTAAAGTCTCCTTCCGGATCCAGACGCACAACTGGAACTCCTCTTCCTCCTCTTCCTCCTCCTCACCCCCACACAGCAAGTGCAACAGTACTCACCCCCAGTTTCTTGCTCCGTATCCTCACGTATCCCTGTTTCACTATGTCGTTGAAGTTGGAAGCCATGCTGAGGGGAGGCTTCCTGCCCGGGGAGGGAAATAACACACAGTAATCTCTCCCAGTGTGTGTGTGTGTTGGTGTGTGTGTGCAGCGGTAGTGTTTCTACTGGAGGGTCGCTGGTGGGGGAGACATCCGGCGGTGGGAGACCTGCCCGGCTTCAGAGGAGCGATCCATCCGAGCAGGGAGATACCATTCAGTCAGCTGATCCTCCGAGGAGAGAGAGAGGGGGGGAGAGAGAGAGGAGGAGAGCTTCCTGGACCACACCATCCCAGAAACTGCGAGGGGGGTGGGGGAGGGAACCTGCAGAGGGAAGGAGCCTCATTCAAGGAGGGTGCAACCATTAATTGGCAGGAGGAAAACAAATGCTTTTAAATGTTACAATGACTTACTTTCAACAGGTGAGCTATGTTAGAAAGAAAACAGCCTAAAAATCCAAAGACCAAAAAAACACAGCTATAATAAACTAGTCATCCTAAGTTTCGTTATACATCTTCGAAAGAGTATTCATGTGGTGCAAACATTATTTAAGATGATTTGAACTCCTATATTAAATATGACCCTGCTCCATTCGCCTGATCAGCCTTGAGCCTGTTTTCCAGGTCTCAGGCTTAACAGGTTAGAAAGTCCGTAACTTCCATACATCTACTTTAAAAGACTATTTGAGAGCTCTAGTCATTTTATTTTCTCCTTCATGTTATAAGATTGAGAGAAACATATCAGATGAATTAATAAAGGGACTATTCTTAGTGAATGCCTCTACCTTCTTAAACACTAAGATATGCTGCATTGTTTTCTCTCATTTCATCTTGCATTTGAATCGATTTGGTTTTAGACTGTAGTCTGGGTTGAATGCTCAATTAAAGATGTAACCGTTGATACATAATCAATATTTCTAAGCATACTCTGATGTTTAAAGAACGAAGCATTTCATAAACAAGTGAAAATACACTCGTATTTTCCCCATTTCATCATTAACAGGTTGTGACTGTAAATCTCAACAATGACTTGACGTTATTATTATTATATTTTGCAGCAGCACACTTTAATGTGTTTCTACAGCACATGCCAGCGCTGTAGGTTCAGGTTCTTTCGGTCGTTCATCATCATGATCACTGAAATAATTTATGAGCTCGTGCACAAGGTCACAATCAAGGTGCTCCTCTTCATCATGTGTTACTCAGTGTGCTTTAATAAGACTTCCTGTTCAGTGGATTTCAAATCTCACTATAAAATGTCTGAAGTAACTCTTGCCTGTCTTTTGCATTATGTTAAAGAAAATATGTACAGCCTTGTTTAGATTAATTTGCATTCTTTTACTTTGCCTTTCGGTCATTATTACCTGAGTATGAATATCATTGCCATCTTTCTTTACCCTGACAGCCTAATAGGAACACTATAACATATATGAAGTAATGTGGCTTGTCTTTTACAGTATGTTCAAAGAAGATATGTACAACCAAGCCTTGTTTAGATGAATGTGCACACCTTGCCTTTTGGTCATTATTGCCTGAGTATGAAAAGCATTTCCACTGTCTAATAGGAAAACACAATTTGAGTGTGTGTCCTCCACGTTTTGACATGTTGAATAACGAGAGCAGCTAGTCCACTAACAGATGAAATTAATTGTAAGAGCCTGGCCTCCAGCTTGTAATACAATGCAATCAAAAATCTCTGATAATTAAAAAAGCACGGAGACAAATGCAAGAGCTCTAAATCTGATAGAGAGGAAGCATCAGGTACAGTTGCAAGAAAAAGTATGTGAACCCTTTGGAATGACCTGGATTTCTGCATAAGTTGGTCATAAAATGTGTTCTGATCTTCATCTAAGTCACAACAATAGACAAACACAGTCTGCTTAAACTAATACCACACAAACAATGATATGTTTTCATGTTTTTATTGAACACACCATGTAAACATTCACAGTGCAGGGTGAACCCCTAGGCTAAAGACTTCTTCAAGAGCTACTTGGAGTCAGGAGTCAGCCAACCTGGAGTCCAATCAATGAGACGAGATTGGAGGTGTTGGTTAAAGCTGCCCTGCTCTATAACAAATACACACCAGTTTTGAATTGGCTATTCTTAAGAAGCATTGCCAGATGTGAACCACGCCTCGCACAGAAGAGCTCTCAGAAGACCTACGATTAAGAATTGTTGACTTGCATAAAGCTGGAAAGGGTTACAAAAGTATCTTTGAAAGCCTTGATGTTCGTCGGTAAGACAAAGTGTCTATACATGGAGAAAGTGCAGCACTGTTGCTACTCTCCCTAGGAGTGGCCGTCCTGTAAAGATGACTGCAAGAGCACAGCGCAGAATGCTCAATGAGGGGAAGAAGAATCCTAGAGTGTCAGCTAGAGACTTAAAGAAATCTCTGGCACATGCTAACATCTCTGCTGACGAATCTACGATACGTAAAACACTGAACAAGAATGGAGTTCATGGGAGGACACCACGGAGGACACCACGGAGGACACCACGGAGGACACCACGGAGGACACCATGGAGGACACCACGGAGGACACCACGGAGGACACCATGGAGGACACCACGGAGGACACCACGGAGGACACCACGGAGGAAGCCACTGCTGTCCAGAAAAAACATTGCTGCATGTTTGAAGTTTGCAAAAGAGCACCTGGATGTTCCACAGCACTACTGGCAACACATTCTGTGGACAGATGAAACCAACGCTGAGTTGTTTGGAAGGAACACACAACGCTATGTGCGGAGAATCCAAAGGGTTTCTTGCAACTGTACATCGATAAGAAACGCTGACATTACTTATGTTGATTAGAAGAGAGATGGCTTATGTAACAGAGGGAAATAAACAAATAATGAAGTGCAGATTCCTTTATTTTACTCTCCTCACTCCAACAATAAGACGGCAGCATAGATTAGTGTGTCAGTATCAGAAAACAGATGAGGATGTGTTATCGTCTCTAGCTCCGCACCATTATCCCATTGCTCATACTAATGTATTTGCTTGTCGTGAAAAAACTTTAGTAGATGCTTCAACACTTCCACAAACTTCAAAATATAGTGACTTTCTTGATGTTTCCTCACTATTTTGTGTCTAAAAGTCCAAAGATCACATGCATTGTTGAGTGTGTGAAATATGGAGGCTTTGTACAGACGGCTGCCACTTTGAGACGAGCTCTCCTGTCAAGTGTCGTCTTTTGAAGTAAAACTTTCTCCGTCACAAGCGGGCGCTCCGAACAGCACGCCGCCTCCCCTCCAACAAACAGCTCCACTTTGATTCCCCTCATTTCTCCGTGGAAGTGTCCTCGAATTTCAGACTTGTCAAAGTTGTTTTGTCTTCATAATCCTCTTTGTACAACATGGCCCTGTTCCATTTCCCGCCGCCTCGTCTTCCTCTCTCCAAGAAAACAATGCTGACAGCCACAATGTCTCTTTCATTGCACCAAATATCGTGGTGTCATTGCACAGAGCTGTCCTAGTTTTTGGGGATGTAATTACCAGTTTGGCCTCGGTTTGTCGCCACACAAACCAACATATGGCGCACACGACCTCCATCAAGGTCACGAGCAAAGCCGCCGATATCTGCTGAGCTGTAGAAAACAACTCTTGTCCAATACGGGCAATTTATCGGGTATTGACCTCATAATCATCGCCATTTGTCACAGACGATCCGCTTCACATATCCCAGTCCCTTCACGTCTGTGATGATTAATACTGCGAAGACTGAGAGAAGCCGAGCCATCCATTAAAGCATTAAGTTTTGTTGTTTATTTAGTCACATCGCAGGAAAGAAGCAAACTTCCAGATGCTCTGGTGAAATATGAAAAGTGCCTTTGCATTAGTTTGTCTCTTTGGCGTTCGTCCACGAGCGGCTAAATAATTAACACATTCTGAAAAGATAAGGGGTGAACGGGGGAGGGAGGGGGAGAAATGCCTCCCGTCGCTTACTTGTTTGCCAGGTAAGCATTTGTACGTGTGGGCGTCTGCAGAGAAAATAGAGATCACACAGGCAGAGTTATGGTAATGCTCTGCTTCGGTTCTGTACTCCAGCTTTTTACAGCAGCTCCTATCAGCCTGATATGTTAATAGGCACAATGGGATTTGGGTTTGATTAAATGGCAATGCCTGCAGGGGGAAATGGCTAATGTAGAAAGAGGGAAAAAAGCTAATTTCTCAGAATAAGAGATGCAGCGGGTCCTTGGATACTGAAGGAGGACATTGGTCAGTCACACGATGCAGGACAGAGAAGGTTGTGTGGAGTCCCCGAGGATCAGGCCTTGACATGTACTTGTGATTTACTCCGCAGAAGTAGAAGTGGTTGGAGGGCGTCTCTGTCCTTCTCTAGAAGGTGAGTGCTGAAGAGTGGGTGATAGGAGAGGGTCCTTAACTTCAATCAAGCATCTGAGCCTATTACAAAGACTCCTTTCATTACTAAATTAAATGAATAATAGCAGACGAAAAGACATAATTTACGTCTGCAGATGTGTCCTTCCTTCATGGTTATCTCATTGTTGATAAGCAAGTGTGTATTTGCATCCGTGAGTAGATTTATAATTGTAAATGAGTGCGTGAGTCATCAAATGAACTTTAGAAGTAAACGGTACACTAATGATCATTATGGTAATTAGTGCAGGAGAAAGGAAAGAGATGGGGGTGAATCAGAGGGGAAACCAGGAGGAAGAAGAAAGGCACGGTGGCATCACAATGAATAAAAAGCCTCATTCTCCGGGAAAGGCTACACCTCCTGCTGGTTTGACCCGCTCTTTGTCTCTTAAATTGGGGTCCATCCTGAGTCACTGTGAGGATGAACCCGGGCCGGATCTCTGGAGACGTTTTCTGTTCTGCTGCAGCGGCGTTTCTCTCCGAAAGACCGGGGGAGGCTGACTCCACACAGTTCATCACACTCAGCTCCTCCTGGGAGACAGTGGGGGGAAAAGGTGCCTCCCTACTCTCCCACAAGAGTGATGAGAAAGCCTGTTTCTCCTTCCTTTTCATGCCACGCAGCTCATTTAGAGAGAAGAGGCTTTCTATGTGAAGGAGGTCCTGGATCACTGAAGGCCCTTCCTGTGACCGTCTCGCTCACAGTCAGATGCACTCCATGAAACAGAGCCGACACTCCCAGGATCAGGTCTTATTTATCACTTTATTAAATCACTCTTTAAATTCAATTTCTTAAACCATTTTTTATTTGTGTCAACACATTCACAAGTCACAAGATGGCGTCATGTTTTGGACTCTTCTATTTTACTATTATAGTTCTTGTTTTTTGAAAGACTTGATAGGGTTTTTGTGACAGTTGCTGGATTTAAAGGTAGGGTATAACAATGGAGAAGACAGCTCGAAAAAACTTCAGACTTCCTCACAGAGCCCCTCCTCCAACACACACGAACGCGCACATGACCAATGAGGGCACGAGATAAGTTTGTGCACAGATGGAAGGCTGACAGGCAGGTAGGCCATCCAGTTACTTTAGCCGGCTCAGATGATTGGTCGAGCTTTTTACAGCGTCACGGCTTCCACTGATGACATGTTTTTATGTATTTATTGTCCAAGCATTTCAGATATTCACTGCTATCGGGATCTACCCCACCTTTAAGATTGAGAGAGTTTAAGGGGTGTTGCTGCTGATGGTGAAGTGCCAGTGTGTTGAAGCTCTGAGGAAGTTAAACTCCTTGGCAAACATGTTGTATTATGTTTTTCTCACCTGACATGCATCGAGCAGGTCTCATGCTAAAGGCTAGCACAGGAAGGTTGAAGATGCTAAATGTCTAGAGGGTGAAGTTGGGGGTCTTGATCTCACGCTGCCCCCCTGCATCTCAGTGATTAAACATTAACACTGCTGCTGATCAGCCTCTCCATGACTAACATGTCCGCCCTGTAGAGGGCAATATTGTCTTCTGGGTCAGGGGAGCACTCTCAAAGGGCTCTTTAAATGTCCTCATGTTTCTACTGTATGCTAATTAGATTTCTAAACGTATTCAATTAAAGTGATGACTGAGCAACAGGAGGTTCATGTTGCTGCAGAGAAACTCACACATGGGATTTCACACTGGTTGCATTCCCCTAAAAATGACTTATAATACAAATAATAATCTTTATTTGTATACCTTTCATACAATAAGTGCAGTTCAAGTTGACATTTCACAGAAAATTGAGATCACACAGAATACAGTTACCAGTAATAGACGTAAAAATAGACGTAAAAAACATACATTTAGATTAAAGGATGAAATTATGCATTAAAAGGAGGATAGTGCAAATTCAACACACAATCAGGTGACAGGTTAACATGCATCGCAGTGCATTGAGAAAGTGCGGCATGCAGCTTGCTTCCTAAAAGGCTAAATTGTACAAATGTGTTTTGAGTTTTTCCACCGAGCTTTTTAACATGCATCTCATTATGCAACAAATGATGAGGTGCAGATGCATGATTTGCAGAAGGTGGCGGTCCCTCAGCTCAGTTTGAACACAGTGTGTCTGATCAGATCCGCAGAGGGTCAACTGAGAGCTGCAGGTTATTGGCCTCCTTATTTCATCTGACAGATTTAATATGAAACAGGTGACGCTTGTGCTTCCCTCAATGGCCCCGGCTTGTGGGCCCTTCTTCTGGATTGGCAGGCGCACATGACTCCAGGTCGGGACAAAGCCACTCTTTTACCTCCGCTTCACAACGGCCCGTGTGTGAGCATGGAAACGGAGTGGAAATCAAACCTGCTCTGTAAATACAGCAAAGGTCAGCGATGACGTCAGAGTGCGGGGACAGCCTCCTCCGTGATTCTGCGGCACATCTCTGGCGCCTGATTGGTCGCAGCTCTTTATATGTTGCACTCTTTGCCCCCTGCCCATGATCCCAACATAAACACACTCTGTCGCAGAGTCTATTTACTGTGCCATGTGTTGCGGGGAGAAACTTGTCTGCTGACTCGCACAGAAAGTTGAAAACAAACTTATTCTGGGATTCCTTTTGATGTACTATTTTCATTTTTTATGCAGAGCTCTTCTCCCACTCCCCCTGGAGGCCTCGAACGCTCCCACTTCCCTCTGCTGGTGTTATGACTGACTGCAGAGGAGCGTGGGTGTCAGTATGTGCTCACATGGACCTTCATGGCCTCGTTGTTCAGGCGTGACCCTCAGCTGCTTGTTGTCCTGCCAGGCGACTTCATTCTCCTCCTCAACATTTATTTTCCTTTCCTCTGCAAACAAGTGTTGGTTTTACCCGTGATTGCGCCTTAGATTCGCAGCACTCTTTGAAACTGGAGCCACTTCCTCTGTTATCCATGGCTTTGTGTGTGAGCAGTGATGCCACATTCACTATGGCTTTGTTATTAGTGTTAGTATGAATGCATCTGGAGGGGAAACAGGAAACCAGCCCATTAAATGTGCTCCGAGTGCAAAGTGAAGCGCTGATAAGTGATACAGAGATAACTGAGCCCCCCGATGGGGATTGATATACAAAATGAACTGTCTCTATTTAACAAATGTTAAAAAAAGGTCAAAAGCGCCCATGCCAGGAAACGATGCACAATTATGTCTGGATATAAATTGCTCAGTTCCATTTTCTCACTTTTATTTTCCTTTTATGTTATTTCTTATAACAACAGTTCAATCCTGTTTATGTTTGCATCGTTCCCTACTGTTCAGCAATGACTGCTGTCTATATTGATTATAGTCTTTATGTTCCTTTTGCAGAGTCCAGGTGCAAGCCAATGTTATGCAGTGAGTCTAACCAGAAATGCATACACGTATAACTCTAATAGATCTTTCTTAACAGGATTCATTTCTTGAGCTCTCTGAGCACTTTCTATGTGCGTGAAAGTTGAAAATACACAATAAAAATAAACACTGGCAGTCTTCAAATGTGCTCCAGGTATTAAGACTTGTTGCAGAGCAAATATGAATTGGTTTGTGAAAGTGTCCAGATGATGAGGGCTTTATTTATTCTGAGGGGCAGCTCTGCAGCAGCCTGGGAGGCAGCCAGACGTCCAGTCAGCACAGCGTCTCTCTGAAGGTTTCTACATGTGGCGCACATCTGCGTCCAGCGCATAAAACCGCCTCGCTGACACCCGTTTATACAGGAGCAAATGTCAGTGTCTTATGTGTGCAAGTTGTTGACGATAAATCATCTTTCCCCCTTCCTTGGTAATAAAGCATACAAATCTGGCTGTGGTCCTGCCTGTCAGTGGAAGTAAGATGAATGTGTGTTCATCAGGAAGGAGGGAGACAGTGAGAGACAGTGTTCATTTGAAGATCGTTGTGTAGTGCATAATCTGTAGGGAGTAACTTCACCAGATGTTCTCAAATGAGGTTTTCTTCTCCCACTTGTGACAGAAACAATCTTGCAGGAGTGAAATCTATCAACAAAGCAGCTTTTTCTCCCTTGTATTTGTGTTGGACTGAAGAAAAGAGGGAGTATGTGATCTGTTAAAACCTCCTGTAATCAACCTGTAACAAACTGGCTCCTATTTTGTAACCATATGGCAAAATGTTGCTCAATGTAAGGCTCACATTACAGATTATACCGTTACCTTTCATGTGATGCTAACCTTTAGTTTGACAGTATGAGGTCACACTGCTCACACCTCAGTGAAACAGTCTAAAAAGGGAACGGTGTAACCCATTTCTTTACATCTTGAAAGGCTTTCTACCGCCCTCTTTTCCATGCTTCACATTGGCAAAAGACTTTTACACATAAACCAGACTGTCAGTCGCCTTGATTGATTTTAAAGTTGAATTTCTTCCAGTAGATTTCCCAAGCTGAACGGCGTTAATTTGACTGCATGTTAAAAGATTTCGTTGGGTGGGTTGGTCACAGGAGAGCCAGTTGGTAATGAACGGTTATTGTAAATCAAATGTCTAAGACTTGTCAGAGGTTTGTTTTATAAGCACAGAGGCCTAAAATAACTCGTTAATTATATGAGTCACCTTGCCACTCAGGAAAAACTGATTTCTCTACTCCATCTTTGCAAAAACACATTCACAGTGTGGCAATGTGATATTTTTGGAGCACGAGGGGAAAAAACCCCACTCCCTGTCATATTTAATATTTTGTTCATCTGCCAAAGTAAAGGTTTGACAAGAAGGAACGCAGTCTTTAGCACTGAAAGGTCCCTGCTAGACGCATTGCACATACACAGGTGAACAAAAAACAATTAAATCTAAATATACAGCACATGCAGATTCACATTCAAACGCTGTCTGCTCCCCCCCTTCAGGTGTGTGCTCTCTTTGACACAGTCTGATGCCATGCAGCGCCACATTTAGCTCTGCAGCCGAGCAGAGCACAGTGAGGAGGTTATTAATGGCCTTCCTTATTTTAAACGACAGTCTGAAAACACGGTGCAGACCCTGCGAGCTGCGAGCGTCGTTCTTCCCATCTGTCTTCACGCCACTCCGTCTCCTCGGACCTAATGGACCCGTGTCGCTTTGCTGCGAATGCAACCTCGTCTGTCTGGTGGATCACATGTGAAGGCACCCAACGAAAGACGTGAGGCACATTAAATATTAAGTCTTGTAGAATTTTTTTGACAGTGTCCAAAAGTTGTAGAAAGTCATACTACATATATACGGCGCTAGTTCCAGTGTTAGTGGAGCCACCAGAAGTAGGACCAAATGCTGAGGAAGACATTTTTAGGAGACACAATTGTATCAATTAACTTTCATTAAGTTAAAACACGCTTTGAAAGGATTACATTGTAAGGCACAACCCTAACCCTAAAGCACAACCTGGTTTATCGTCTATTTTACTCCAAAGGAACCAATAAGTAACGCAATCATGCTTAACTGAAGAAGACTTGAAACTGGAGATTGAGACCATAAACTCACAAGAAAATTGTAAACTAAGGTAAAAGATCAAGTGAGAAGATGTCTAATTTCTTCACTATCCTCCTCATCTTCTTGCCTTTCATTTTTCGGAGCCCTTGAACGCCACCATCACCACATCCTGCTGTGAGTTTTGACGCCTGTCTGATGTATGTTCGCCTCTCCTTTCTCTCACAGGACCGAGCTGCACATGGGCGGCCTATCGCTCACTCTGCAGACCCTTCTCTGTCAGTGCTCGGCCAATCACGAGAGATCCGGTTTACTTCAAAGGTGTGGAACAGAAATTAGTGCCCACTCGAATGTGTGAGCATGCACACTGATTTATACATGATTTTGCAACTTAACTAAGGTATAAGTTGTCAACCTCATGCACACTCACACACAGATGTCTGTCTTTTCTCACGTTTCCATTGCAAGTACATTTACCCAAGCTAATACGTGTTGTACCTTTACTTGAGAAAGCTTTTGAATGCTACTTCTACTTGCATTTGTGTTTTTACTCGAGTTAAAGGTCTAAATACTTCACCCACCGACCAATAAGTAGTTGTCCATGTGGTGCAAGGGTCAGTGTGCATGTAGAATGTACTGTCCCTCATGTGCAGTTAAACCTGCCAATGCAGAAACATTTAAGTGATCACTATTCCCCTCATGATCACCAATGAAACCTAGAGAATAACTCAGGAGGATATATTGTGTCACCGGGACAAACACTGTGTACTTAACCCATCATTTAAGATTTACTAGCCCTCATCTGGGGAATAACACGGACTGGCAGCCTGAGTCTGGACCTCATGCCGCCTGCAGACATCATAACAGGCCGGATATGGAGATGGTGGAACCATTACAGATCGGTCATTTCGCTCCATTGCTGCTCAGAAGCAAATGAGGAGTGACGACTCTGCTCCCTGGTGACGGACATTTCAAATCAAACGCTTCCGCTCTCCATGGTTTGAATGAATATGGATATTGGGCAGGAGGAGAGGGGGGGGGGGGGGGACACATCCTGTGAGACTTTGGGAGTACATCTTCTTCCGCAAATGGAGCAATGGATCTGGAAGTCTGATATATTTCCAGATTGGTGCTTTAATGTGAAAGCACATGAAATATTCGAGAACAGGAATATGGAGCACCGCCCTAACGCCGCCGCCGCCGCCAGAGTGACAGCAGGAAATCCAATACTAACAAACGTTTGATGGAGAAATTTGACAATTTTAACGCTGCTTTTTGCATTTCATGGTTTGCATGACGATAAAGCAGGTCCTTGAAGAAAAGTGTTTATTTATTGTGATAAAGCCTAATAGATGTTTAGTTTTAAAAGCAAGACAAATTGCAAAAGGTAGGTATTGGGCAGGAGGGAAGGGGGGGACATCCTGTGAGACTTAGTGGATGCTTCTTCTTCCTCAATGGATCTGGAAGTCTGGGGATTTGGTTCAGTCTTCATCCACAGAACGTACCCCTTCAGTGACTACCCGAGGTACTTTGATCTTTGGCTCTGCGCGCTTATCCACCGGTTTATAGCTGATGTGAAATGAGTCATTTCAAATGGGGTTTTAGAGCAGATTGATGCTTTAATATGAGAGCATTATGAACCATATCAGATGAAGTGTTCAAGGACCATTGACAGCCTTCTGGTGATGCGGCTCCCTCCTTTCAGAGTGCCAATATTCAATCATTTTTAGATATGTCATGTATGAGTAGCTTTTTCAGTTTTAGACTCTAAAGAGAGCATTTCCTGTCAAAGCAGAAAGTCATCCCAGATTTCTCTTTGACGGCGGTTGAGGTGAATTGAGTCTGACGCAGCGCGGTGTTTGAGGTCGGGATAAATCAGCACAAGTAAACACAAGTTGTGATCGTGTTACTCACATGAAATATTCGAGAATAGGAATAAGGAGCACCGCCCTAACGCTGCAACCGCCACATTTACAGCAGGAAATCCAACACTAACAAAAGTTTGAAGGAGAAATTTGACAATTTTAAAGCTACATTTGATGGTAGGCGAGTTTCGAGGAGCAGTGACTCTGACGCAGGTCCTTGAAGAAAAGGGTTTATTTATTGTGATAAAGCCAAATAGATGTTTTAGTTTGAAAAGCAAGTTATTTTAATAGCACAAACACATGTCTGCAAGAGAAGTGAGGTGGCTGTAATATTTTATTGCAAAATTGACTTTTCCCAACATCTCGAGGTAGGAAAATATGTAAAATGCAGACAAAAAAACAATGAATTGCCCATTAAAGCTGGAAACAATATGAACATTATACCGATTAAAACTCATTACCCTACACTGTATGTGATACAACTGTTGCATAGTATCGCTTCTGCTTACTTTTGTTAAATACAAATGAATAGATATGACTTGAAAACATACTTTGGAAATAGAGTGAGTCCCCGACCTGCAGGGAGTTTAAACTAAACCACATTATCTGTAAAACAAACAAATCCCAACACACTGGCAATTACAAAACACATATAGCAGCATCCTTTATAAATCCTGTTGATATAAAGCATTATCATATAAAAATAAATGCATAACAATTTGTTCGCCAGTTAAAAAAGTACAAAATATGACAACAAACCCCCCCGGAGCACCAGTACAAATGTGCCAGACTTAATAAAATAATAATGTAATTCCTCGTTAAGTGCCTTTATAAAGTTATATCGTATTATTTTCTATAATCATACACAGCTGTTTGTTAGAATGGCAAGGAAATGGCACAAAGACAAACACGTGTGATATTATTTACAAGTCTGTACAGCGAGATATTTACAGGTAAAAGCGTTTCCTGCTGGAGAGGACAATTTGAAAACTCAATGCAGGTGACAGATGTGTGTGTTTTTGTGTGTGTGTGTCAAGTTTCCTTTGCTAGATTTACGCTGTCATGGTAACGACCTCCGACCCCTGGTGTGAAGCAGAGCCAGAAAACATTTCAGTCGTTGTGTTTTGACAACAGGGCTTGATTGGCGCCTTTTCAACAGCACAAGTGCGCTTTCTGTTTTTGTGAAGCCGCTCTCATGGGGTTCTCAAATCACGGCGAACACCCGGAAAGCTTTTCCTCCGGGGGGGTTTTGGAGGCTGAGGAAGAAGAGGAGAGAGAAGGAGAAGGAGTCAGTGTGTGTCCGATACATGCAGGTGGGAAGTAGTGGAGTACAAATACTTCGTTACTGTACTTAAGTATATTTTTCTGGTATCAGTACTTTACTCCACTACTTATTTTTCTGACGACTTCTTACATGTTGAACCCAAATACCTGTACTTTCTACTTCTTACATGTTGAACTCAAATACCTGTACTTTCTACTTCTTACATGTTGAACACAAATACCTGTACTTTCTACTTCTTACATGTTGAACCCAAATACCTGTACTTTCTACTTCTTACATGTTGAACACAAATACCTGTACTTTCTACTTCTTACATGTTGAACACAAATACCTGTACTTTCTACTTCTTACATGTTGAACACAAATACTTGTACTTTCTACTTCTTACATGTTGAACACAAATACCTGTACTTTCTACTTCTTACATGTTGAACACAAATACCTGTACTTTCTACTTCTTACATGTTGAACCCAAATACCTGTACTTTCTACTTCTTACATGTTGAACTCAAATACCTGTACTTTCTACTTCTTACATGTTGAACACAAATACTTGTACTTTCTACTTCTTACATGTTGAACACAAATACCTGTACTTTCTACTTCTCACATGTTGAACTCAGATACCTGTACTTTCTACTTCTCACATGTTGAACTCAAATACCAGTACTTTCTACTTCTTACATGTTGAACCCAAATACCTGTACTTTCTACTTCTCACATGTTGAACTCAAATACCTGTACTTTCTACTTCTTACATGTTGAACTCAAATACCTGTACTTTCTACTTCTTACATGTTGAACCCAAATACCTGTACTTTCTACTTCTCACATGTTGAACTCAAATACCTGTACTTTCTACTTCTTACATGTTGAACTCAAATACCTGTACTTTCTACTTCTTACATGTTGAACCCAAATACCTGCACTTTCTACTTCTCACATGTTGAACACAAATACCTGTACTTTCTACTTCTTACATGTTGAACACAAATACCTGTACTTTCTACTTCTTACATGTTGAACCCAAATACCTGTACTTTCTACTTCTTACATGTTGAACACAAATACCTGTACTTTCTACTTCTTACATGTTGAACTCAAATACCTGTACTTTCTACTTCTTACATGTTGAACTCAAATACCTGTACTTTCTACTTCTCACATGTTGAACTCAAATACCTGCACTTTCTACTTCTCACATGTTGAACACAAATACCTGTACTTTCTACTTCTTACATGTTGAACCCAAATACCTGTACTTTCTACTTCTTACATGTTGAACACAAATACCTGTACTTTCTACTTCTCACATGTTGAACACAAATACCTGTACTTTCTACTTCTTACATGTTGAACTCAAATACCTGTACTTTCTACTTCTTACATGTTGAACCCAAATACCTGTACTTTCTACTTCTTACATGTTGAACCCAAATACCTGTACTTTCTACTTCTTACATGTTGAACTCAAATACCTGTACTTTCTACTTCTTACATGTTGAACTCAAATACCTGTACTTTCTACTTCTTACATGTTGAACACAAATACCTGTACTTTCTACTTCTTACATGTTGAACTCAAATACCTGTACTTTCTACTTCTCACATGTTGAACTCAAATACCTGTACTTTCTACTTCTCTCATTTTCCAAACAGCTGGTTCCTTTAGTCTGAATGTGTGTTTGGTGCGTGATCATTATTCTTTAGAGTCATTGCGTGCCTATTGATTTGAACACGATCCGTGTATCCATCACTTCCTGGTCTTCTCTAAAGAAGAGGGACCAATGGAAACGTTGTCATGTTGCCGTTGTTCAGCATGGAAACATTCATTAGCTAACAATGACATTATTGTTCTATTGATATAAAGGGAGGTCAGGTACTCTTTAAAACAGCTGCTAGTTATGGGTACTTTTTACTGAAGTACATTTCAAAGCCTCTTTACTTTCACTTGAGTAAAGAAGTTTAGTCAGTACTTCTACTTTTACCAGAGTATTTTTAAACATGAGTATCTGTACTTCTACTAGAGTAAAGTGTGTGTACTTTTGCCATCTCTGGTGATACGCTGGGAAGAAGCAGAGAGTAGGGATCTCAAATGAAGGTGGGAGGAAATTCCAAGAGATCTCCTAAAACAAATATTAAAACGTCTAATAAAATGCATCAAAGGACCGGTCAATTCTTCACGATGTATCAAGTCCAAGGTGCCAGGTAGGGGTTAGAGTGAAAGGGTCACTTCTATTTTTACCAGAGTATTTTTTAAACATGAGTATCTGTACTTCTACTTGAGTAAAGGATGTGTGTACTTTTGCCATCTCTGCCGATACCAAACATGTCCGGGTGTTTGCAGAGAGACGAGGAGGACATACACACACAAACAGAAAGACTTCAGGTTTCTACGGAGAAACGTCATTGTGACACGGGGATGACAGATAGGACACACACAGATAGAGGTCACGACTCCCCGAGAAAACAGATAAACCTCCCGTCTTTCCACACACACAGGGGACCTTCATGTGTTAATCCAACAGAGACAGACATGTTGTGAAGTTGAAGGGGACAGATAAATGATGAGCAGATACTAACAGACGTCAGGCCTCTCAGCGAGTGACAGAGACAGATGTGGAGAGGGAGGAAAGCCACAGAATAAGTGTGTCCTCTAAACATCGACCAAAACAATGCAAAGTATGTGCAGTGTAATGTCTCACAACACTACAGCAGTATGTGGGTCACTGAAGCTTTAAACCGAGGCTGGTACGGACCTGTAACCTTAATACTGCGGTACAGCACATGTGCTCACTTTATTGGAATTAGCAAAGTCTTTCCAAGGCAAGCACAAGCTCCCTTCTTTGTTAAAAATGTATATGTTGTTCCCTTTCAGCCACCAAGGACTCATTATGTAGGAAGTTAGTGACAAACGTCTTTTATTGATGATCAGGAAACACATTTAAGGATTATTTATTTATGTCTCTTAATTTCCTTGATGTAGAAAAGTTCCTAGTGAGGTAAATGTTTTTCACATGTATTTGAATTGGATAGATACTTTATTGCCTTGTCTGAGCTTTTTCAAATGTCAAAAGCCACCTAATAAACCAATGATGTCTCCTGAGTTAACAGAGGAAGACATGCAAATATAGAAAAATAGCAAATAGCAAAAATATTCCTCTATGCCGACGATACTCTGCTTTATTTTAAATCCTCCCATGTCCTACTTCCTTCCTAGCAGGTTTGACTTTGTGTGTTAGTGTCCCGTTGTCGTTCAATAGTACTGTGTGTCTATAAAGGAGGATGTGTTCCATATATTATATCATTTTAAAACCTCACAAAGCTTAGCCCTTCTTGTTCACATCCTTAACATCTTACTGTAAAGCATCACCTTGGTCACCATAGCTTCAGTGATGAGAAGGTTTATTCTGGATCCCTTACCTCTCTGAAGAAATGCCATTTTGATGTGAGGCGATGTAATTTTTCCGCTTATCCACCGGCATCACGTCGATGTAACCCCCGAGATCGTTCCGGAGGACTCCAGCGTGGACCGCTGCTCGGCAAATACTGGACTTCTACAGAAGAAGAAGAGGAAATAAGTATATAACAGAAAGGTCTCTAAATTCATGGAACAATTGATGATTTTTTAAGATAGGGACTTACATCAGAGTATATTCTGGTGCCGATTACTCTGGATATGTGAGGGTTCTCCTCTAAACAGTTCCTCGGGCAGTATAACCTAAAAGTAGAACAGTTGATAGTTAATGAACTTGTTAATGAGGCTGGAGGAATTAAGGTTCGAGGCAGATTTAGAGCTTCATACCGCGGACAGTGTTTTGCAGGTCTTTGGTACGAACACATCGGTGCAACTGTGGTTTCGCATGTGATGGCTTTGACTGTAAGAAAAGGTGCCGCAGCACATCTTATAATGAGGTATTTCACACAATATGTGACATATCTATAATTACAGTGTCTCATTATAGTGAGACTAACCTGCTACTCTGGAAACGGTGAAGGAATTGGCACTGAGATACTTCCTGTCAAGAGAAAACACAACACTGACATGAGACTCCATTCATCGTTAGAATATTTCACCAAATATCATCAGTATATGTTTCTAACGAGTCTCACCCGAGAGACTGGACTCCGTTCTTGTTGGATTTGATGAAAAAGTCCTTCCTGCCTTGTCTTGTCACATCTATCCATCCCCCGTCATTATCTATGACTCCTGCATGTAAGCCGGCTCTGCACACGCTGGATTGCTGCAAGTGGAATCATTTTATTGACGATATCATTTGCATAAAAGGCCTTGTGCAGTGACAGATGTGAGCGATGTCTCAGGGACACTTTGACAGGACACACCGCTGCTAATTGGCTTAATATCGACTCACCATTTCATAGTAAACTGTCCCAACTACTTTCCCTGTAGCATCAAGGCACCCGGCTGGACACTCGTATCTGTGGAGGAATATGAAGTTAATAATAAATAATAATAATAATTTGATTTATATAGCACACTTTAAAGGTGGGGTAGGTAATTTTGGAGAAAGCAGCTCGAGTGCGCTAGAATTAGAAAATACACAACCGGAAAAAATCTGCCACTTCCTCACAGAGCCCCTCCTCCAACACACCTTATTATACATCCATGCAACACACACGAACGCGCACATGACCAATGAGGGCACGAGATCAGTGTGTGCCCAGATGAAAGGCTGACAGGCAGGTAGGCCATCCAGTTACTTTAGCCGGCTCATATGATTGGTCGTGCTTTTTACAGCACCACGGCTTCCACTGATGACATTTTTTTATGGATTTTTTGTCAAAGCACTTCAGATATTCATGGCTATCGGGATGTTAAGAGCATTCCATGGAATATAACAAAAAGTGTATCTCGAGCCGGTTTCTCAAACTTACCTACCCCTCCTTTAAAGACAAACGTCATCTCAAGGTGCTTCACAAAGCTAAAAGTTAACTGCAAACTTTATTTGTTGGCGTTGTTTTTATACTATTTCCTCGGAGCTGTACCTGTTACATGGCGTTCCTTTACACTGATCTCGAAGCTTGGTGTCACAGGTCACCAGTTGAGCTGAAAAACACAAAATAAAGCCTTTTTTCATTCCCCCTGCAGGAATCAACATGCAGGAATGTCTCGTTTCTAAAAGCCACAGTTGAATGACACCCAGTGATTGTTGTGATGCTTCAAGAAACCAGAGAGAAGAATTCCTGCGACAGGGTTCAGGGTGGTCAGCGTTTCTGGAGGAAGCGTCTCAGCTTACAACCAGAGCCTGTTTCTGAGCGGAGAGGAAGCCATTTAAAAACCGCACGGAGCGCCTCTCACCCCTCTCCGTCGGCCAACAGCAAACACACACTCTGGAGATCATGCTAAAACCAGGGGTGGGAAGTAGTGGAGTACAAATACTTCGTTACTGTATTTAAGTACATTTTTCTGGTATCAGTACTTTACTCACTACTTATTTTTCTGACCACTTTTTACTTTGACTTCTCTCATGTTGAACACAAATACCTGTACTTTCTACTTCTTACATGTTGAACTCAAATACCTGTACTTTCTACTTCTTACATGTTGAACTCAAATACCTGTACTTTCTACTTCTTACATGTTGAACACAAATACCTGTACTTTCTACTTCTTACATGTTGAACTCAAATACCTGTACTTTCTACTTCTTACATGTTGAACACAAATACCTGTACTTTCTACTTCTTACATGTTGAACTCAAATACCTGTACTTTCTACTTCTTACATGTTGAACTCAAATACCTGTACTTTCTACTTCTCTCATGTTGAACTCAAATACCTGTACTTTCTACTTCTTACATGTTGAACACAAATACCTGTACTTTCTACTTCTTACATGTTGAACTCAAATACCTGTACTTTCTACTTCTTACATGTTGAACACAAATACCTGTACTTTCTACTTCTCTCATGTTGAACTCAAATACCTGTACTTTCTACTTCTTACATGTTGAACACAAATACCTGTACTTTCTACTTCTTACATGTTGAACACAATACCTGTACTTTCTACTTCTTACATGTTGAACACAAATACCTGTACTTTCTACTTCTTACATGTTGAACACAAATACCTGTACTTTCTACTTCTTACATGTTGAACACAAATACCTGTACTTTCTACTTCTTACATGTTGAACACAAATACCTGTACTTTCTACTTCTTACATGTTGAACTCAAATACCTGTACTTTCTACTTCTTACATGTTGAACACAAATACCTGTACTTTCTACTTCTTACATGTTGAACTCAAATACCTGTACTTTCTACTTCTTACATGTTGAACTCAAATACCTGTACTTTCTACTTCTTACATGTTGAACACAAATACCTGTACTTTCTACTTCTTACATGTTGAACACAAATACCTGTACTTTCTACTTCTCACATGTTGAACACAAATACCTGTACTTTCTACTTCTTACATGTTGCACTCAAATACCTGTACTTTCTACTTCTTACATGTTGAACACAAATACCTGTACTTTCTACTTCTTACATGTTGAACACAAATACCTGTACTTTCTACTTCTTACATGTTGAACACAAATACCTGTACTTTCTACTTCTTACATGTTGAACTCAAATACCTGTACTTTCTACTTCTTACATGTTGAACTCAAATACCTGTACTTTCTACTTCTTACATGTTGAACTCAAATACCTGTACTTTTTACTTCTCACATGTTGAACACAAATACCTGTACTTTCTACTTCTTACATGTTGAACACAAATACCTGTACTTTCTACTTCTTACATGTTGAACTGAAATACCTGTACTTTCTACTTCTTACATGTTGAACCCAAATACCTGTACTTTCTACTTCTTACATGTTGAACTCAAATACCTGTACTTTCTACTTCTTACATGTTGAACACAAATACCTGTACTTTCTACTTCTTACATGTTGAACCCAAATACCTGTACTTTCTACTTCTTACATGTTGAACCCAAATACCTGTACTTTCTACTTCTCACATGTTGAACCCAAATACCTGTACTTTCTACTTCTCACATGTTGAACACAAATACCTGTACTTTCTACTTCTCACATGTTGAACTCAAATACCTGTACTTTCTACTTCTTACATGTTGAACCCAAATACCTGTACTTTCTACTTCTCACATGTTGAACCCAAATACCTGTACTTTCTACTTCTCACATGTTGAACACAAATACCTGTACTTTCTACTTCTCACATGTTGAACTCAAATACCTGTACTTTCTACTTCTTACATGTTGAACCCAAATACCTGTACTTTCTACTTCTTACATGTTGAACACAAATACCTGTACTTTCTACTTCTTACACTTTGAACACAAATACCTGTACTTTCTACTTCTAACATGTTGAACTCAAATACTTGTACTTTCTACTTCTCTCATTTTCCAAACAGCTGGTTCCTTTAGTCTGAATGTGTGTTTGATGCGTGATCATTATTCTTTAGAGTCATTGCGTGCCTATTGATTTGAACACGATCCGTGTATCCATCATTTCCTGGTCTTCTCTAAAGAAGAGGGACCAATGGAAACGTTGTCATGTTGCCGTTGTTCAGCATGGAAACATTCATTAGCTAACAATGACATTATTGTTCTATTAATATAAAGGGAGGTCAGGTACTCTTTAAAGCAGCTGCTAGTTATGGGTACTTTCTACTGAAGTACACTTCAAAGCCTCTTTACTTTCACTTGAGTAAAGAAGTTTAGTCAGTACTTCTACTTTCACCAGAGTATTTTTAAACACGAGTATCTGTACTTCTACTTCAGTAAAGGATGTGTGTACTTTTGCTATCTCTGGTAATAACACACTGCTGCAGAGAGTGACTTGCAATATTAAGTAGTAATGCTACAGAACATCAATATTTCCGGTTAAAGCATATTTTTTTGCTTTGTTTTTTACCCTCACCTCCCAACCAGGTCCCGCAACCCCCATTTTAAGTTGAAACCAGACCCAGAATAAACAGTTAAATGGCAGCTTACACATCTGCTGTGTGTTGACCACCTCGTTCCTCAGCAGGTCCTCTGTGGGGGGGTCCGGGGCGGGGACATTTTGGGGGGGGTCCGGTTTGGGGGCCCTAGGTCGAGGTTTCTGTGGAGAACGAGGGGGGGTCTCCGGCTCGATGAAGTTGTTTTCTTCCGTTTCCTCTTGTGCGCCGTAGGAGCTGTCATCTACAGGAAGAGTCACAGAGGCAGGGGACAGTTAGTATATTATCCTCCAGGCCTTTCTACTATATAATTATATCACACACACACACACACACACACACACACACACACACACACACACACACACACACACACACACACACACACACACACACACACACACACACACACACACACACACACACACACACACACACACACACACACACACACACACACACACAACACACACACACACACACACACACACACCACACACACACACACACACACACACACACACACACGCACGCGTTACCTTTGTAGCACAGGTTTTCCTTGCAGCCTCCTCCATAGCTGGGAGGACAGGCGGAGCAGGGGGTCCCATGTTTGTATGGAGAGTGCCCCCACCAGTTTCCCCTGATCAGATCACATGACAAGCAAGGGTTAATGAACAGAAGACATACTACTAGTCGATTGAAGCAATACATTCCTTAATTTGTCATCTGTTGACCGAAAAAGCTGCAAGAAATCTGTTCTTCCTTCGTGAAGCACCGTCATTTAATGTGACAGTTATTTATTGGATACTTAAGCTTTGATTTCTCATCTCTGACTCTTGGTAGCCAGGGGCGGATGCAATGCATTCTGGTACATAAAGTAGAGGCACTTTCTTAATGGCAGTATAGCACACTATGAGGAATTTCACTTTCACATTTCTTTCAAATCGCCTTTGTGATTGACAATTTAGCAGCAAATGATGATGAGTTATTCTGCCTGTCTATCAGTCATGCAGCCACGAAGCAACATCAAAATACATCTTCTTACTTTGGTGAATAGTTGCAGACGAGATAGACGGCTTTGGCCCAGATCTGTCCCCAAACATTCATGTTGTAACACGTGTTGATGGCACAGCCGATCCGACTGCTGGTGGCCCAGACCAGCTGCAAAACAGAGAAGAACAACTGATCATTAGGTCTTAAAGGTCTCCTATTATACTGTTTTTCATCAATATATTACAGGTCTCAGATATATACAGAACCTGTCTCTGATTGGCTAGAAAAAGAAAAGACATGAAAAAGTGGATTTTGCATAATAGGTGACCTTTAAATCACTAAAGGATGGAGTCTACAGAGGATGAATGGTACGATCCGAGCTACCTGAGTGTAGTGAGTACACACGGGGCCGGAGCATCTGAAGGGGCAGTAGGGGTCGCACTCCTGAGGGTAAGGGAAGGAGTAATCCTTCACCTCATCGTACCAGGCCTGCACGTGGAAGGTGGGGGGGCGATGCCTGGAGATATGGGGAAAAATACCTTTGATTAGAGTGTTAAAAAACCGTATACTGTCTTTTGTCTTTATCCGTCAAGACACTGGAGCTTAAAGAGTCTTCTCTTAGTCATTTTGTATGACTTTGTAGTTGTTTTGCATTCCTCCAAATTATGGGGGTTAAAAAACACCCATCTCTCCAAAACATATACGAGCAGTCCATTATCAGACAGGCAAACAAAATGGTTTCTGATCCCACCCACGTACTCCACCCAGAATTCCAGCTCCTACCTTCTGGTAGAATATTCAGCGTTCCCAAGAGCAGGCTGAACCGCTATGAACACTCATTCCTACCTGTCCATTAAGCTTCTTAACATTCACATTAAATGAAATGTAGTCAAATGTAATGAAATGTACTTTTTAAATGTTGGCCATGAGGGTAGTGCAATAGGTGGCCATTGTCAGTATGTGCGTCTGTGTATTGTGTTCGTTCAAACGGTGTATGACTGATGATATGTGTATGTCTCTTAATGTCTACTATGCTTGTATATGTACATGTATGCGGAACTGCAGGACGGAGTCCAGAACACATGTCCTTACGGGGACAATAAAGTATATTGTATCGTATCGTATATGCTCCCCCTTGGCAAAAGTCATTCGTCGCCACAACCTTCGATTTCACTGCTACTGTACACCGATGACATCCAACTTTATATCTCAACAAAAACCCTCACCCCCACAGCACACTCCACTCTCACCAACTGTCTCTCAGAAATAAAAGCATGGATGCAAACAAACTATCTCCAACTGAACAGCGCCAAATCAGACATCATCATCATCATCATCATCATCGGCCCCCCATCATCATCATCATCGGCTCCCCATCCCCTACCAAAGACATCCAGAATGTCACCATTGACAGCCACACTCTATCTCCCCCCTCACATCCGCAACCTTGGAGTCATCTTCGACAGTCAGCTCAAATTCAACCACCACATCAATCACATCACCAGGACCGCCTTTTTCCACCTCAAAAACATTGCCCGTCTCCGCCCATCACTCTCCTCCTCTGCTGCTGAGACCCTGACTCATGCATTCATCACTTCACGACTCCACTACTGCAATAGCATCCTCTACGGCATCCCATCCAACCTCCTCAATAAATTCCAACGTATCCAGAACTCTGCTGCCCGCCTCCTCACCCACCCGCTCCCGAGACCACATCACTCCCGTCCTCCAGAACCTCCGCTGGCTCCCCATCCGTCAAAGAATCAACTTCAAAGTAGGGCTGGGCGATTTTTTCGGTTTTCACGATTAATCGCATTTTTACTTTCCTACGGTTTGTGAAATGGCTAAACCGAAAAACCGCGATTTTTTTTTGGATCTGTAATCAAAAAGCTCCTCAAAAAACACTATCGAAGCAGTTCCTGCCGTTGCTACGTTAGTTCAAACAGTAACAACGCACTATTTTTCTTAGCGGATGCATGTCAATTTAAATCAATACAAAACTATTTTTTAAATCAATAAAATCATTTTCTAAATCCATAAAAGCATTTCAATTAATATTGGGAGTCATGTCGTTACTTTGCTGAGAATTTGGCCATGTAATAAGCGGGATAATGTGCACATTGCACATTGCATAATGTGCCTTCATGCCGATCCCTCCGCAAAAAAACGTCTCGTTCGCGGGCGAGAGCCGGCTCCCGTCGTTCGCGACCGACACATCACTACGACAGACGTAGCATAAAAATGTCCACGAACACAGATGAAGAAGAACTCATTCCTAAAAAAGGTACCACTTCAGTAAGTTCAGTTGTATGGAAGTGGTTCGGGTACAAGCAGTCAGACATAGAACAAACAACTGTTCTGTGTAAGGTCTGTAGAAAGACGATCGCTGCAAAACATGGGAACTCAACCAACTTATTCCAGCACCTGCGACAGAGACATGCAGTGGTGGAAGCTACATGAAGCTAACTTCCCAAGACTGAGTTATCTGGCCAAGAAATATCTCTCCATTCCTGCCACAAGTGCCCCTTCGGAGAGGGTTTTCAGTACGGGGGGTAATATTGTAACATGCCAAAGAGCATGCCTCAAGCCAGAGGCAGTAGACAGGCTTGTCTTCCTCGCGAAAAACCTGTAGAAAACTTCCTAGAAAGTTAAAGGGATGTTATTTTGTTTGAGGGTATTTTTTTATTATCATTATTTGTTGTATTTGTATCATTCAACATGATGATATTTTTAAATGATGAAACCAGTCTGAAGTGATTTTTTTGTTTGATGCCAACAGCAAGACTAACCTGGAATTCATGCGTTGCAATTATTCTAATGGTTAACTTCCTGCAAGCTATAACAAACCCCAATATTACCTTTCCTGAAATCAACATCCTGTAACCTGATTTATTTTGGACATGTTTTTCTATTTCACTATTATATTAAAAACATATAACAATATATATTTTATTTTTTTAAATGTTTAACTGATGACCTATAGCCTTTATATTTTGTATTGGAACATAACAAAAACATATTTCATAAAACAGTTTTACATTTTCAAAGATATATGAGGCTTTATACTTTCTTTTAATTTTCTTTGAGATATGATTTGTTGAAATGATTGACAAAAGTGTATAATGTATATTTTTCTCACATAACTAAATATGCAACCCAAATTATTCTGGACAGTGATATTTAATAGGTTTTCTTTCCATGCAGGTGCATTTGGAAATAATAGAAATGTTGAAATTGAAATGAAACCAGATGCAGTCAACATTTCTAACATCAGATTCAGTATTGGCATTTTTTTCATCCATGAACCTTTGTTGGAAATGTGGATGATCCCAAAATAAAATGTCAAGTCCTCGCATCTTTACTCCAACCATCTGTTTTATTCTTCTTTTTACTCGCCATACTTAACTCACCACATCCAGGAGGATCCATATCATTTCAGAAAAAAATCGAGGTTTAAATCGAAAATCGTCCATTAGTTAGAAAAAATCGAGGTTTTATTTTTAGGCCAAATCGCCCAGCCCTACTTCAAAGTCCTCCTGATTACTCACAAAGCCCTCAACAATCAGCCCCCCCCCCTACCTCACATACCTGCTGCACCACCACACCCCTTCCCTCTACCTCACAGACCTGCTACACCACCACACCCCTTTCCCTGCCTCACAGACCTGCTGCACCACCACACCCCTTCCCTCTACCTCACAGACCTGCTACACCACCACACCCCTTTCCCTACCTCACAGACCTGCTGCACCACCACGCCCCTTCCCCCCACCTCACAGACCTGCTGCACCACCACGCCCCTTCCCCCTACCTCACAGACCTGCTGCACCACCACACCCCTTCCCTCTACCTCACAGACCTGCTGCACCACCACACCCCTTCCCCCCACCTCACAGACCTGCTGCACCACCACACCCCTTCCCCCTACCTCACAGACCTGCTGCACCACCACACCCCTTCCCCCCACCTCACAGACCTGCTGCACCACCACACCCCTTCCCCCTACCTCACAGACCTGCTGCACCACCACACCCCTTCCCCCCACCTCACAGACCTGCTGCACCACCACACCCCTTCCCCCTACCTCACAGACCTGCTGCACCACCACGCCCCTTCCCGCTGCCTCCGCTCATCAGAAGCCAACCTCCTATCCATCCCCACCCGCATCAATCACCGGACCTGGGGGGACAGAGCCTTCTCCGTCGCTGCCCCCTCCCTCTGGAACTCACTCCCCCAACCCATCAGAGACTGCACTGACCTCACCACCTTCAAAACACTCACCTCTTCAATCTGGCTTTTAATGTGTGATTGTTTTAGTATTGCTTGATTTTAATTGGACTTTAACTATATTTATTTGTTGTTCTTTTCTTTTCACTATATCTGTAAAGCGTCTTTGAGCACCTGTAAAAGCGCTAACAAAATAAATATATTATTATTCTCATTTACACTGTCTTTGCGGTCAGGTTGCATCTCTATTCATTGTGGGTCACCATGTGGTCATTTTGTCTCTAATGTGTGTCCTTTTGTTGTGCTTGTTTTTCATCTCTGAGATTGTTATGCATCTATAATAAGTCGTTTTGTGTGTCTTTTTGATTGCTTTCTTCATTTTTTTGTAATTTTGCATCTCTTTGTGGTCATTTTGTGTCTCCTCGAAGTCATCTTGGGTTTTTGAATTACCTAGCGTCTCTTTTTAAGAACCTACTGTATACCCATTTAGCTTCTTAGTGCAAAACAGAGCAACTCTTGGAAAAGATTCATGTGAATTGTAATCAACTATTTATAAAAATGTTCTTCAAAATGTGTACCAATAAGAGATAACATACAGTATGCAGGTTATACCTTCAAAATATGGCAGGGTGACTCTAAAAAGATGAATTAATGTACACTACACTCATGCAGCATATGTAGCTACCATCTGCAATTAGCCCCCGTTGTTAATGTACACATGTCTGCTGGCAGTCGAACAGCTCCTCTGAATAAATTGCAGGAACAAAGCCGTGACTCTGATCCGGCTCCAGGTGCCGCTTGCTAATCTGATTATACCGGAGCACGCATCTCGAGTGTGAGGAGGAGATGGGATTAGATGTGGAACAAGAGACGCTCATGTGAAGCTCTGCTGTGTTCAGACGCTCTGGGGGGAGCGAGTGAACACATGAACACACACATGAACACACACATGAACACACACATGAACACACACATGAACACATATGAAGCAGATTTATATTAATTAGTGTTGGTTGTTGTTCATTAATGCATGCAAACAATAGGCTACATAAGTGCTGATCCTATCCATGTACAATAAAGTCATTCCTACACCAAACAAACCCAAGGTTACAAGCACACATTTGCTGACTTAGAATATGTGTTGTTCATGTTTTATTTGCTTTTAAATTAGTGTTTTTAAATGACATTTGATTTTTCTGCTGCAATATTTGTCAATGTTCTGAATGTCTTTCATTTTTGTAAAGCACTTTGAATGGCCTTGTGTTGAAAGGTGCTATATAAATCAACTTGCCTTGCTTTATAAGAGCCTAAATGTTCTCAGCGAGGCAGTTTTTACCCCAAACTTCGATGAAATATACTGTTAATAATAGTTACCTGCTTGTTGGGACATATTAAGGTCTTTAAAATGTGTTGTTTAGATGTCTGTCCATGGACCTATATCTTCCAGGAACACGTGTTTATGTTAATGCATGCAAACTAGATTCCTAGAACACACATCCCAAGGTTACAAACACACATATTGTGGGGGAAACTTCTGAAGCAATTGGAAACAGGACTCAGAGAGGCACGAGGAGAGCTGGAGCTTTGATGGCAAACACTGACGGTTTATTTGGAGCTTCGGCCGGAGAAGACATGTGGTGCGTCACGAGTTGCCAAACCAATTCTGAAGAACTCTTTCTGCAGCTCGAGGTTTTAACTAGTTCAGAGTGTAATAATCAACATTCTTCATCAGTGAGACTAAACATTATGGACCCTGAATCTATAGAGCTCTCGTCCATAGGAAAGAACGTGCGTCAGGGAACCTTCGTCCCTGAACCGTAACCTACCTCATGGCGGCTTGTGCTCGGTCACAGACTGGCAACAACAATGCGCCCAAGCTGCCCCTCCTTAAGAGAGATAGCAGCAATACCCAAGCTGCCCCTCCTTAAGAGAGATAGCAGCAATACCCAAGCTGCTCCTCCTTAAGAGAGATAGCAGCAATACCCAAGCTGCCTCCTCCTTAAGAGAGATAGCAGCAATACCCAAGCTGCCCCTCCTGAAGAGAGATAGCAGCAATACCCAAGCTGCCCCTCCTGAAGAGAGATAGCAGCAATACCCAAGGCCGTAGAAAGGAGACAGTGAGAGGAGAACATTATGAACTGTGTCGAAGGTTGAAACAAATGATTCCCTAACACATATGCTGACTTTAAAGACCCTAAATCTTCTCAGAAAGGCAGTTTTTAGCCCCAACCTTCGATGAAATATAGTGTTAATCACAGGTTACCTTCCCCAGTGAGCTCCCAGGTTCTGTCCGATCTGCGGCAGGAGACTCGCGGGTCCGTGTTCCCAAAGACAGGTCTCAGCCCACTCCTCCGCTGTACGCTCCAACTCTGTGTCCCACAACTGAAACATAGAGGATATATACATGTTTGAATTGAGAAGAAAGTGTAAGCAGGAGTACAGACTTCTTTGGGGTGGAAATCATGCTTCTCTTTTTCATAGAAGACAAACAGAACAGCCAACAAGAAGTAATAAAGAAAAAGCATAGCATGACAGGATACTTAATGACATACATAGTCATAGTGGAAAGAACATACAGAATAGTATATAGAATACAAATAAATCAACTTAAAGGGTGCAAATGAGGATGCAGACACAATATGAAGCTTCTTTCTGCCTTATAGTTGCTAAGAAAGGGAAATCAGAAAAGCTGCTTGAATTGCTCATAAAGGACCTGGTCTGCAGATAATTCACTGCTAACAGCTGTCAGTGATGTGAGGAGACATCCAAACACATGAGAAAAGGATTACATATCATATTTCATGATAAGTAATAGAGCTGCTATGGCTAAGTAAGTGCACTAATCTGTAACGGCAGTGTGTTGATGTGCCGCCGCTGCTGCTGCTGTATAAAAGCTTTTTCACTCCTCACTGCAGATCAGCTGATTTTCACCAGATGGGTTTTCCCGTAGGATGGGTGGGTGTTATTCAAAAAATGTCTTAAGTAATACCTTCCATATGTCTCTGGTGAGATGTCTGGGTGCACGCTTTCGTTTCACTTCTCTCCGAGTTGCCCTCTCAGTGAGGTTTGGCTCTGGTTGGACACTCAGGGATCATATTCCCGTTCTGGGGTTTTCTGGGAATGCAAAGACTGTCCTTCCTCCCTGCTGACCTACATTCTACCATTAACAAAACAGTTAGAATAACACCAGCTGTAATCCCTCTGAAGGACACTGTGTGTTGCTTTAATTGCACACCTTCACTTTCACCTTCAGTGTGGCAAAACAGCTTGTCTACGGGAATGAGTTTACGCATTTACGTGTGTGTGCGTGTGCGTGTGCGTGTGTGCGTGTGCGTGTGTGTGTGTGTGTGTGTGTGTGTGTGTGTGTGTGTGTGTGTGTGTGTGTGTGTGTGTGTGTGGTGTGTGTGTGTGTGGAGGTGTCAGGAGTTTGCACATTTCACACATCGAGCCCTGGAAGTCATAGCTTACCCTGAGTGAAATCTCATCCAATAACAGACACTAAAATAACTCCCCTAACAGAAACCACTGCTGTTCTCTGCATTACTCCCGAAACACACACCCAACAACAGGATGTCTGGCAAATTAACTCTTGACTCTCTTCCTAGGAATCCGGCGAGCTGTTGAAAGGATATATTTGTTTAAATCAACAACACCAAGGTAATATTGCCTGTGTCTTCTCCGTGATTGCAATGTCAGATTTCGACACAAAGCCTTGCAGAAATGTTACACAAGTGGCGTGTAGAATAAATAAACAGCTGGAGGTGAGGAGTATATTTTTCATTTGGCTGTACACGTGCAAAGAGGAGTTACAGAAACCTTTTCTGCCCTCGCCTGGGGTCTGTCTTGCACAACGAGGCCAAATGATGACTGACAGACCGGGGGCTAAAACAGGAAGGAGAATTTGTTTATCTGAAACTCTATCGCTGCTCAGAAATTACCTCTGTTGGCCATGGGCTGCAAATAAATGCCAGTATTGTCGTCTAGTTATCTCTCCTTGCTACTACAATGCAGAATCACTGAAGGGATTTAAGGCCATCAGATGTGGAAAGAAGCACAAAGGAGCTGTTCAATTACAACCTTCAGTTCCATCTACGTAATTTCCCCGCTCGATTTTCTCGACAAGTGACCTCCGAGCACGAAGAATAATCAATGTTTTCACTGATAAGCAGAGTGAAACACATTGTGGCAACTGTAGGAGGATCTGCAGACCACAGCACATCGGGGTTATCCACCGCTAATGAATGGTTATGGGTCTGAAAACATTTATCTGTGGCTACAAATACCGTTAAATACACGCAGCACTCAAACTCATTCCCTGGTCCTGAACCCTGCAGAGGAAGCAGCTCGGAAAGTGTCGAGCGGCACATATTTCTCAGCTGTTGAATCTGGTGCAGGCGGCTTGTCAAGCTGGTCTTGTTTGCACTGTTATCCCAGCAGGGGGGGCCTCGTAACCCAGCGAACCCCCCCCCCCCCCCCCCCCCCAAATCCACCCTGACCACACTTCTGCTCAGGGCCCGTAAAGAAAAACACCTCCTCTGCTAAAGTCTTTTAACACGGTGCACGCAGCATTGTGCATTTCGCTTAACACCTCATTTGCAGCCAGGTTTTTGGGGCTTTTTTTTCTGTTCCTTGCAGGTTGCATTCCTACGAGTACAGATGTCTACTTCGTTTGGGTTTCCCGCTCATAAAAAAAAAGCAAGGGGGAAGATAAGGGAACTGGATGGACTGAAGGCCGAGAATAAGATAAGAAAGGGGAGAAAAAAGTTAGAAAAGTGATCAAAAAATGATATTCTATTCCGTCACAACTACTGTCATTCCAGAGACTTCCATGCAGCACATTCCTGCCAACATCAACTCACATCAGAGGTCCTGTGGTCGACTATTGTCTGAATTCTGTCAACTAGAAACCTCCATTATCTCTCATTAGCATGTTATACCGGGAACAGTTTCACCACAACAGCATGGCCAATTATTCCCACCTCACACAGGAAGCTGTTCCACTTAACGCGCACCATAAGGTTTGAATATAAGGTTTGAATATCAGATTTACACAGGTGAATGGGTGGGTCTGGGGGCATTAAGCGTTTACAGATATCGCTGGAATTTGCTAATTTGATCTACATGTGTTTTGCATCGCTGCTACGTTTTACAACCATGAAGCTGAAGCTTTTCCTGGAAGGTCGTTCTTTATAAAATGCATTTAGAGCAGGAGCTGCGTTTACATTCTTAGCATTGTGGGCTCTGGACTCCCACAAGGAGACGCCTTGTTGCCCGTGCTGTTTGTGATATTGGTGGACAGGATACAGAGTGCAGCTTTGTGACATTACGGTGGCATCTTTGCTATTTCGGGACCGTCCTTTTGGCTTCGCTGGAGCGCGACCTTGGATGTGGAGCTCCAGTATTTGGGAGGACCTACTTCTTTATGGTATTCAGCTGCTGCTCTTTAGAGAAGCAGTCGAGGTGTGTTGGATGCCTCTTGGGAACTTTTTCTGTGCGTCACAAGCTGACCAGAATTGAGAAAAGTCAAGACACACGAGCTCTGAGGTAGTCCAGAAAACATTTCAGGGATTTAAGACGTTTGGACAGCTCAGTCTTTTCCCACAGGACTTTGTATTTAATAATCTAAATGTTTATCTTTAAGGAGAAAGTGACAGCTCACCCCAAAATCAAAACCACATTTTCCCTCTTACCTGTTTAAAAATCTAGATATCTGCCATAGAGATGTCTGCCTTTCCTCTTATGTAATGAAACCAGATTGCAATGTGGCTTTCCAGAAATCCAGTTAATCGAGTTAATCCAAGAGTGTTTATCTTTCCAAAAGCACCGCAACTTTCAAAACAATCCTGATCGATACACATTACTACCTGTAAGAGGGAAAATATGTACTTTTATTTAGGAGTCTTCTACGTTGATGTACTGCTAATTCACATTACCATGATTAAACATTTTGGCAAAGTGACTTCAGGGCTTATTTATTAGTCTGAGACCTTAATTATTGTCTGATTGGACAGCCACATTATCCAACGGTAAATTAAAATGCCCGGCGCTTGCAGCACGACTCCGACTCGTCAGCAGAAAACTGTCGATAAAGCTTTATCTCAAAGCGCTGACGTCACCGCCGCCTCGACACGGCCAAGTCAAACATCAAGGCAGGGGGGGGGGGGAGCCTTCAAACACTGACACCTGTCTGTTTATACCTGAGGGTCAACATGTGACCACCACAGAGCTGCATTGAAGCTGTGGATCGCTGCAGAGTGTGAACGCTTATCCAGGGAATTCTTTGGGCCTCTGTGTTGGAAAATGACAGAATGGGAACGGAGCCATGGGGATAAGAGGGAGGGAGGGAGGGCGGGGAAGAAAAGGAAACCGATGAAGAGCAGGAGGATTTGAATTGATGTTATCTCCGAGTCTCTCTGATGATTGCCACGGAGGGTCAGCCGGGTTATGCTTTAATACAAAGGCGGACAATAAAAGAGCTGATTGGCAAAGGCTGTGTGTGTGTGTGTGTGTGTGTGTGTGTGTGTGTGTGTGTGTGTGTGTGTGTGTGTGTGTGTGTGTGTGTGTGTGTGTGTGTGTGTGTGTGTGTGTGTGTGTGTGTGTGTGTGTGTGTGTGTGTGTGTGTGTGTTGCTGTGTGTGTGTGTGTGTGTGGGGAGAGCAGGGGTGCATGTCTCTGCAGTCTTCCAGTACAGTGACTCTGTGAGGGGTTTGAAAGGTGACAGCAGTTCAACAGAAAGACTAAAAGAAAGGAAAATCTGAGAAATATGGAGCACCCTTTCAAAATAAAGGACTGAGCAAACACTTTACAAGCCACCTTCACAGGATATTTCCATTAAAGCTGCAAGAAGATGACAACTTCCACTCTTTCCACACCTCCTCCGCCTCTTTTTTCCAAATGTTTTAACACTTTTTAAAAGAAACATCCCTCCACCTGTCTCTCCTCATTTGAACACCTCTATTTGTATTTACCTGCTGTATTCCTCACTAGATGTCTCTCTCTTTCTCTCACCTCACGTCCTCTTGTTGCATGCCTTTTCCATATTTCACCCCTGGGTGCCCCTGCAGCTAAAAAAAAAAATAGAAAACCCAGCCAAATGTAACAGGAGACAGTAGAAAAGAGCTGCTGGCTCAGCTATTCTCCACCAGAGAGTGTTTCTCAACCAGAAGCTGGCCAGGCAGACTGCACGCACACACACACACACACACACACACACACACACACACACACACACACACACACACACACACACACCACACACACACACACACACACACACACCACACACACACACACACACACACACACACACACACACACACACACACACACACACACAACACACACACACACACACACACACACAAACACACACACACACACACACACACACACACCACACACACACACAACACACACAACACCAAACACACACACACACACACACACACACACACACACACACACACACACACACACACACACACACACACACACACCCTAACCCACACACACACAACCTCTCAATTATACAATTACACAGTCCAGCAATCGCCCCCAGCAGGAACTGTTTATTTGCCTTCGCTGTGGAATAATACTGCGTTTTGTTCTGCAGTTTTTTAAGTGGAGATGAAAGGATGATAAAAGCTCATTACTTTCTGCACACTGTATTGATTATTAACCTCCGAAGTACTGTTGGTGGCAATGCACTGTGGCGGTCAAGCAGAGTTTTTTAAGTTTGGAAAAGCTCCAGATCTTTAAAGCACCGACTCTCAGAAGGTGGTGTGTGTGTGTGTGTGTGTGTGTGTGTGTGTGTGTGTGTGTGTGTGTGTGTGTGTGTGTGTGTGTGTGTGTGTGTGTGTGTGTCCTAGCATTACTATACTTGTGGGGACCTAAATCTGTTTACACAGTCACGTGTGGGGACTCGCCTCCCTTATGGGGACAAATTGGAGGTCCCCATAAGGGGAATCATTAATTTTAGGGTGAAGACCTGGTCAGGGTTAGGGTTAGGGTAAGGTTAAGGGTAAGGATTAGGGTATGGGTAAGGGTTAGGGTTAGGGATGTGTTGGTTAAGGTTAGGATAAGTCTCCAGGAAATGCATGTAAGTCAATGTAATGTCCCCTGAAGTGATGTATACATGGTATGTGTGTGTGTGTGTGTGTGTGTGTGTGTGTGTGTGTGTGTGTGTGTGTGTGTGTGTGTGTGTGTGTGTGTGTGTGTGTGTTTAGAGGGGGGTAGACAGCTGGTAAAACAAGCCCCGGTGCCGTGCTCTGATGCTAATTGCACTGTGAAAAGTGATCTGGCGCTGTACACACACGTTATGGCCAAAGGATAAAGTCAAACAAATGTCTTAGCATGAGTTTAAAAAATGCAGCAGTAATGTGATCATTGGCAACTCGGTGGGATTCTTTTCTTCTGGCAAAACAACCAAAGTCACATGGAGTGTGTGTGTGTGTGGGGGGGGGGTCATGTGTGAAGGTGCTTAGATGTTGGCATGCTGCTTGTGTGTGAGCCAGGAGGAACGAGTGCCAGCCGGTCTGGTGACTGGGTCAGGCCGCTAAGCTATATGATCCACAAGTGTGCAAGACTCTTAGGGAGTTCAGGACGGGGTCGAAGCGTTCAATATACACACTGCATGATGTGAAAAAAGCTACGAAATTCTCAGTTGACTAACACTGATACGACAAGTGGAAAAATGTGAGTTTTTTACATAAAGAATCCTCCAAAAGCAACTATTTAAATACTGTGTTTTCCAGATATGTGCATGCTACTTGGATACAAATAAATCCGACAGAGTTTCTTGAAAGTAAGTCAGCTGGAAACAACAACAAAATCTAAGTTGACCAAGAAGAAAACTACCTAATAGGTGAAGAATCGATAGAGAGAAAGCATCCCTAAATCGATCCAATAGTCCATGTTTTAAGGAGGGTAAACCTGGAGTTTAGAACGGTTTCAAAACGTTCAAAATCTCCTACCATGTACTCCATGTTGGAAGAGGGGGGGTACACCTGGCCTCGGAGCTTGTTGTGCAGATCCAGGATCAGCTGAGCGTCGCTGTCCGTGATGGCCCTCTTTCCCCTCTGCTTGGCCTCCCAAAAGTCCCCCTCCTCGTCCAGGTACTTGTCCAGAATCGGTGCCCAGCCCGTGGAGTTGGGCAGCATCAGCATGGAGGAGGCGGTGTGCAAAAGTAAGAGCAGGGAGACGCCCCCCCTCAGAGGAGAAACATGCCTCATCCTGCAGGAAGAAGTGATGGTGGATGTGGTGAGAAGAGGAGAGGGTCTTCTTGGTCTACAGTGTGAGAGAAAAGCAGGACAAAGTGAGGATTGCAGCAGATGTTCGGTATAACATTTGCTAAAAAACATCGGTCAATATTCATCTTGGCTCGCAGAAACTTGGTTTGTGCAACAGGTGACTTCATGGAGTTCACTTTGGGACAACTGGGATACTGGGAAGAACTAGTATGCATTAGATACATCTCTATTAGATTGTACAACTAATATATAACTATTATAACCAGCTTTATTGTCATATGCACAATAGCTAGAGCTAATACAGTGCAACATACGATATACCTAAGGCTTATACTGTAAATAAATAAAATGGTGCAATAAATGCAATATAAGTTAGAAAACAGAAACTTGGTTTGTGCAACAGGTGACTTCGTGGAGTTCACTGTTCAAAACTGGGATACTGGGAATAACTAGTGTGCATTAGATACATCTCTACAAGTGTTTAACTTTCATGGAGATTTTACAACAAATACACAACTATTATAACCACTTTTCTTCTTTCTTTGGTCAATAAGATTCTCAAATGTAAAGATACACCAGCTTTATTTTCATATGCATAACAGCTACAGCTTCAATAAAGCAAAAACAATATACGTAAGAAATCAAAAGAAACAAAAACAGTGCAAGAAGAAGATACATATAGAAAAATAGCGCAAGAGAATGTTGCAAGGGAGACAATGGTGCAAATGAAATGAGAAGAAGTAAACAAAATGAATGTAAGAATAGAGAAAGATCAGATAACAAATTAATGTTAAATTAAATACTGGACAGGACGAATATATCATGTAAATTGTACATTGTAAACATGTGGCAGAAACTGATCATGCAATGCAAATACAAACTCTAAAGCAATAAAACAACATGTTAAGACTTTATATACAAATAAATAAATACTGCATCTCAGTGATGAACAGCAGCAGGATGGAGCGAATGCTCCGCTTCACATATCCTCAGTTAAAGTCCTGTTTGCATGAGCAGTGTGACAGGATCTGGAACAAAGTGCCAACTCCCAATGGAGAACGTGAAGAACAGAAAAGCATATTGAAACAGAAAAGTCGAGGTGTGATTTAATGTGGAAATAATGTACCTTTGAAAGGATTGGAATGCAGCCCGCTTCTGGAGATCGTGACAGAGATCTGGCTGAGAGGAAACTTCAGAAAGAAGAAGTAAAAGCAGTGTTCCGTCAGAGAGGTGCAGCTGAGACAGAGGAACGTGGTCTTTCACTCCGTTTGAATACAAAAAACTCAGAGTGGCTCTTCCTTCTTTCGGGATACTTGCACCAAAGTCGCTAAAGCATCACTTCTGCACATTTATCCTCATGTTGGCCCCGCCCCCTGGCCACGCCCCCTTCAAAAGCATGAACACGGCCCACTTTGCGCGTGCATGCTCGTGCGTCTGTGTGGTACAAGCAGGGACTTTTCCCCCCCCAATGTTGAACATGTAGAAAAGCCACAGACACATTATGTAATGTTCCAGAGGTTTCATGGAGGACTTATTGTTTATGATCAGTGGTGGAGGAGCAATGATGTCCTTTTAGTTGACTGTACAAATACTCTGTTACAAGGATAATGTTGAACATAAAATGTTAAGTTAAGTAAAAGTGTGTAAGAGACCGTTTAAAGGGAAACGTCAACAGTTTAATAGAAATGAAAAGGAAATGCAGCTTTGATTCAAAAAGAAGTTGTATGTTACATTATCATCATTTCAGCTGTACATTAGTTACATGTTAACATAGTGAAGGCCTTCAATGTGTCTCTAATATCTCAAGTTTAGACATAAATGTTTATCAAAATAGTTTCTATCAACCCTCAAATCATTTCAGCTCTACTTTAATATACTGTTGCAGTTTATTCTACGTCAAAACATCATATTTTACAAGTTCTGTCAATGTTTTTGGGTGCAAAGATCTTCACTAAAGCTGATAAATGTAGTAAAAGAATAGAACATATTCAAGTTGAATCAGTCCATTACTGTAGTACTAGGTCATCAATGTGTCTTTCTAGTCTTGAGTATAATAACACTGATTTGATATTTACGTCTTAATAAGATGTATGAATGGTTTATCTTCTCAGTAAAGCACCTGCTCTTTAACGTTGTTGTCACCTGTTGCTCCTTTACCTGGTTACGGGTTTATGTAAAAAATAAAAAGCTAATGTAAACCAGATCCTGTGAGGGGCCGGAGTCTAACTGTTCACAGGTGACTCCTTCAGGGGGATTAAAACACAAACCCACTCTGTGTTAATCCCCGACCCCTGGACCCTCGTCACCGTTTCCCCCGAACACCCAAACAGGCAGGATTTGGCTTTTTGTCATCTGGAGATTTTCACATGTGGAAACAGAAGCTAATCACCGGCAGGCCCCCCCGCACACACTCACTTTCCACACACACACACACACACACACACACACACACACACACACACACACACACACACACACACACACACACACACACACACACACACACACACACACACACACACACACACACACACACTTTTCTTGTGTTTTACAAACAAAATAAACCCAGTGCTTACCGGCCGCTCTGTCTCTCAGTAAACCCTCTTGTTTCCATGACTCCCTGATGTTTTCATGCCTCTTTACACAGCCCCCAACCATCAGGTGAGTCAGGGATAAATAGAGATTTGCCAGGGAAGACATGGATTGGTTGATTGTAGGGCGAAAGCATATTTAACTTATGGTGAGATATGAGATATTCTTTCTCATGCACTTGTCAATTTTGAGGGAGTGTTCGTTCTCACTAAAACGTGCAAAATACACATACAAAAAAGTAAGCACTACATAATTCTCCATTTGTGTATTACCCTTATTTACAGAATACAACATATTCAAATTACAAAGGGTCTGAGGTAAGTCTGGCCTTCACCTATAAAATGTGCCTCAGAGACACAAAAGAACAGCAATGAAATACACAACGACCAAAATACACAAATATCGCAGAGGAACAAAACTAGAAAAGACACAAATTGACCTCAAAGGGACTCGTCAGGTCTCTCAGTCAGGGATACATGGAGATCTGCCAGGGAAGACATTGATTGTAGATCGTAGGGCGAAAGTATATTTAACTTATGGTGAGATATGACAGTTTTTCTCATGCAGGTTTCTTTCTCACTTAAACATACAAAAAGCAGTTTTTTAATGACTTTGTCTATTTGTGTTTTAAGATGTATCCTAAATCCACCAAAAGCTAACATTAGATAATCTCTCTCCCCCCTCTGACATCTCTCCCCTGATCTCTCCCCCCTGCCTCCGACCTTTCTCCCCTGCCCCAAATGGTCCTGGACTCTCTAACACACACACACACACACACACACACACACACACACACACACACACACACACACACACACACACACACACACACACACACACACACACACACACACACACACACACACACACACACACACACACACACACACACACACACACAAAACCAACCTTCCTCATCCAGCACCAGTCACTTTTCTGCCATCTCCGCTAAACACTTTAACATATTATTAACATTATAAACTGTATATCCCGGTTATCTAGGCCCTTTTTGTTTGTTGTTGTTGTTTGATGTATATATGTCACACTGTAGGACCTCGAGAAACGATATTTCGATATTTCTGGATGTACAACATGTAGAATTCTTGACAATAAAGCTGACTTTGACTTTTGACTAATTTGCATATTTGGGCATTTTTAAATATAAAAGGTACTCGGGTCGGATGGTCTGCCCTTCACCTATAAAATGTCCCTTAGAGATGCAAAACAACAACAAAGAGACACACAATGACCACAAAGAGGCACAGATATACAGAGGAACACTAAACAACTAGAAAAAGGCACAATGTGAAAACAAAAAACGAGGCTAAACAACTATAAAGATTACCCATATGACAAACAATCATACATTCAAACATATACGACAAAGATGAATCCAGGAAACATTCAAAACGACTATGTTTCAGAGGAGGATAATGCAGGTTTTTACTGTAATTCTTTCACACACAGTGACGTCACGAGCTACCCACAATGCAACACGCGCCATATATATATATAAATACGCCATTTTCATGGAGGTGCAAATATCCTGGAGGTGCAAATATAAACAGCTAGCTAACGTTGCCAGGCAGAGCGCACTAGGTTTTATTTCTGAATTAACGACCGAAGAAATCGCTGCATGTCTTCGGATTACATCTCTGGACTTGAGGGTGTGCTCTAGGTCGTTACCAGCGTAAACTAGAGCTGTGTGGGTTGTCGGATTGCCCTTACAGACTGCGTCGATTTTGGCAGCATCTACGTCTATCTTCTGGAAACACCAGGTGAATACCCCACTTGTCACAATAATATTATCATGCCATTGCATATATGTGGTATTTTAGAGTTGACTAGATATTGATTAAGGCAATAGACTATGATATTCAGTACAGGAAGCTTAGCAACACCTAGACGGTGTACGGCTAAACCCTCGGCCTGCTTGCACCTCGCGTAAAATGGCGGATACCGGAAGTACGGTGTCGCCCTTGGCCCAATACCCGTATGTGTGTGTGAAAGTATGGAACATAAAATGTAGTACTTCAAAATGTAGGTAAAGCACTTTATTGCATCCCACTACTGCCTTTACATAAGATGCATTCAGCAAAAAGGATGTATATAAAACTGATGATGCAAAAATGCAAAAAGTGCTTTCTCAGAATAACCAACATGGAGGAACGGTGGATCCAGGAAGCACTTAAAACTCCTGTAAAAACCACATAGCATTATGGTACAGATAAATTACAAACCCCTCAAACTGCATGTGATGAATATGAGTGAGAGATGTTGGGATGTCTCTTCCCGGACCCTCTTCTGTATCTGATACAACTGCTCTCACATTAAAGACCCACCACATGCTGAACTTCCATAAAACCCGGGTTTACTGTCGCCCCCCCCCCCCCCCCCTCTTCCATTACACCACGGCTGAAATAGCAACGCTGTTTAACTCCCAGGAGGGAAGCACCGCCGCGAAACACTCATTCATCTGCTATAGAATTAATGCTGCGCTACATTCAGGTGTGTGTGTGTGTGTGTGTGTGTGTGTGTGTGTGTGTGTGTGTGTGTGTGTGTGTGTGTGTGTGTGTGTGTGTGTGTGTGACAGCGAGGAAGAGTGTGTTTGACAGTGAGAGGTGAGGCAGCAAACGAGTGACAGGGTGTGTGTGTGTGTGTGTGTGTGTGTGTGTGTGTGTGTGTGTGTGTGTGTGTGTGTGTGTGTGTGTGTGTGTGTGTGTGTGTGTGTGTGTGTGTGTGTGTGTGTGTGTGTGTGTGTGTGTGTGTGTTGCCTACATAGCATAAATATAAATGAAACATGCAATCATTTTAAACGCTCAGAATAACTTGTATGGCCTCTGGATATTGGATGACTTGTACTACATGGAGTTAAGTCTGAAATACACAGAGTGACTGTGCTAACCCCGACTAAATGAAATTGTGTGGATAAAGGAAATATTTACCAACTGCTCGGAGATCTCTATGATTTACGGCGTGGTTATTTAGGTCAAGCCATCTGTAACAGACGAAACATTCTCTGATGAATGTTTATCACAATGGCTGCCAGTAAATATGCTCGATGTGAGCCTGCGGTGCAGCAGTATAAATGATTTCATGCTCGGCTGTTAGCAGCTTCAACAGATTACTGAGAGGGTTTACTGGGTACAAGCCGGGGTCAAAGGGTCACGGTTCACCTACAACATGCCTCTCAGTGACTCATTAACAATATGGAGACATGAGAGGACAATAAAAGAGACACACAAGGACTACAATGAGACAATAAATGACCAAAAAGTGTCACAAAATGATGATGAAAAGAGACACAAAACGACTACCAGACACATAAATGTACTACAAAGAGACACAAAATGATTACCCAAAACCCAAAATGACTAAAAAAACAATTACAAAATCACGGCAACAAAGGCACAAACTTACTACAAAAAGACTCAATGACTACATAGAGATGCAAAATGACCCTGAAGAAAGACAAAGTGACCACTAAGACGCAGAAAAGGACCACGAAGAGACACTAATTGACCATAAAGAGACACAAGACAACAAGAAACAGAGCGAACATAAACACAAAGAGATACAGAAGTATTATAAAGAGGCGGAAAATAACCCAAAAGAGACTCACAACGACAATACAGACACACACATGTCTCAAAAGGGAGATACAATAGTCACAAAATGACAAAACAGCAGGTTTATCTCTACCATCTCTTCTTTTTATTGCGTCTGTTTTCCACGGCTTCCTGCTGACCTCCTCTCCACCTGTATGTCTCACACACACACACACACACACACACACACACACACACACACACACACCCACACACACACACACACACACACACACACACACACACACACACACACACACACACACACACACACACACACACACACACACACACACACACACACACACACACACACACACACCACTTCAGGGGACATTACATTAACTTACATGCATTTCCTGGAGACTTATCCTAAACTTAACCATAACCAACACATGCCTAAACCTAACCAAGTCTTCACCCTAAAATGAATGATTCCTCTTATGGGGACCTCCAATTTGTCCCCATAAGGGAGGCCAGTCCCCACACGTGACTGTGTAGACAGATTTAGGTCCCCACAAGTATAGTAATGTTAGGCCACACACACACACACACACACACACACACACACACACACACACACACACACACACACACACACACACACACACACACACACACACACACACACACACACTCTCCATTCCTCCCTCTCTTCCCTCTCTCTCACCCTCACAGTGATTTTTAAGCCACTGGTCCAGATGCTGCGTTCAGGCCTGTGGCTTCAGAAACCCCATGAACCCACCAGAATGCATGCCAGACTCCACACACACACACACACACACACACACACACACACACACACACACACACACACACACACACACATACACACACACACACTGGTAGAGAGCTATTGGCCCGTGTTATCTGGCAGGTTTCCCTCTGATGGTTCTGGTCGAGCTGGATGCAGGTCAGAGTGTTGGAGACGAGGGTGGGAGGTCATTTGACACACTCTCCACATCTTTGTTTGTCTACGTTATCAGCAGAAAGCTTCCTCAGATATCTGATACTCTGTCTGCCTCCACCCTCTTGTGGAGAAGAGATGTCGATGCAACTGTGAGCAATGAATACAATGTACTGTGGGTTGTAAAAAGGGGAATTTATTGTATGTTGCAAAAGGAAATGATGTGTCTGATGCATTCTTTTAATTTGACTTATCTGGCTTGAGTTCAGATGTCTTGTGTCCTTGGTCTTTCCTTCTATCTTTTGCATGTTTTAAAACTGCTCAGTCAAGGATTTAAGGAACATCTTTTCAATCTTAAACCAGCTGTTAAAGTTGATATTAATTTCTTCCAACATGTCGTCTCTGAGAAGTTGAAGAAAACCTCCACGACGTCGTCCATATGTTCCTCCATCTGCTTTATGTGCAACATGAAGCATAAGGGTTGCATATCAAGTAAATACAGCAGTCTTAATAAACATGCGTTTAGATGCACTGTTACATTAGTAAACAATGTGTATAATATCTGGATTTTAACATTGCTACAGTCGATATAAGTCAGCATTCAACAGTCATTTTAAATGTGTTTTTCCTCATGTATAGTTGTTATATATTCAGCATCAATCTGTTCACATGACCAGCAGATGTCAGTGTCCTTCAACACACTATCTGCATGTGAGGAGTGCATCTCTGAGGGGGTCGGATTGGAAAGGAAAACGACATAAAGTAGTTCACGATGCCAAGATAAGATGTTCCAGATTCCCCTCTTCTGTACCACAGAGGCAACTCTTGACTTCTCTTTGTTCCCTAGGTTGTTAAAGTATTTGAGCACACAAAAGAGTAAACTGTGATAAAGCAGAGGCGCTGGGAGCGGGGGAATTGTGGGTTCCCAACTTGCTTTTTTTTATGTCAAGATTTACGGAGCTCCTCATTAAGAAACAGAAAGTCTCTTCATTGTGTTTCTGAGTGCAATGGAGCTCTGCTTGTGGTGCAAACCAAGACATTTCACAACAATGCCAGACTGTCTTCTGCAGAGAATGCAATAATCGCGCAGGCTCTTCTTAAACTGTGCGGCGGTTCGCCACATACAGTAGGATGTCAAAACACTGAAGCCATACATATTAAAATGAACTTTGCTGGAGTTGAGGAAATAAAGACGGAGGCATTTTGTGAATCTGTTGGAGTCATTCTGTGCAATTCAGCAGGATTGACCACTATATTGTATCCTATAATGATATTAGCACAACATGTCAAAGTATAATAAGCAAAGGCATCAGAGCCTCTGTGGGTTGTTTCCCATCTGATTATACACTCTCTCTCTCTCTCTGTCCTGTGTCTCTGAGAGGACATTGATGTTGGCTTTCAGTTGCAGGATGTCCCTCGTCTGAAGTCCCTCTAACGTGGCTGCCTCTAAGAAACTACAACTACAAGCCACCTGTTACGGGTGAGCGAAGCAAGCAGGACCCAAATGCAGATAACACTGAAAATACCTTTACTTCAAGGATACACAGACAAACAGAACACTCCCCGGTGAACACAGTCACAGACACACGACGAACCAACAATAACAGACAGAAAAAACAGAACTTAAATACACACAGGACTAATCAAGAAAACAAGAGACAGGTGAGGAGGGAGGAGAAAACACAGGGGCACCAGGTGAACACAATCAGGAAAACAGGTAGGAGGGAACACAGGGGCACCAGGTGAACACAATCAGGAAAACAGGTAGGAGGGAACACAGGGGCACCAGGTGAACACAATCAGGAAAACAGGTAGGAGGGAACACAGGGGCACCAGGTGAACACAATCAGGAAAACAGGTAGGAGGGAACACAGGGGCACCAGGTGAACACAATCAGGAAAACAGGAAGGAGGGAACACAGGGGCACCAGGTGAACACAATCAGGAAAACAGGGAGGAGGGAACACAGGGGCACCAGGTGAACACAATCAGGAAAACAGGTAGGAGGGAAAACAGGGGCACCAGGTGAACACAATCAGGAAAACAGGTAGGAGGGAACACAGGGGCACCAGGTGAACACAATCAGGAAAACAGGTAGGAGGGAACACAGGGGCACCAGGTGAACACAATCAGGAAAACAGGTAGGAGGGAACACAGGGGCACCAGGTGAACACAATCAGGAAAACAGGTAGGAGGGAACACAGGGTCACCAGGTGAACACAATCAGGAAAACAGGTAGGAGAGAACACAGGGGCACCAGGTGAACACAATCAGGAAAACAGGTAGGAGAGAACACAGGGGCACCAGGTGAACACAATCAGGAAAACAGGTAGGAGGGAACACAGGGGCACCAGGTGAACACAATCAGGAAAACAGGTAGGAGGGAACACAGGGGCACCAGGTGAACACAATCAGGAAAACAGGTAGGAGGGAACACACAGACAGGAAACCAAAGACAGATCTAAACAAGACAAAACACAACGCAGACAGATCGTGACGCCACCTTTGCCTTAGTTTTTGTTCTGCAGCCGAAAGGTCAAAGTGCCTCAGATGTATTCCAGCAGTGTGTGCCAGGTTACAGTGTGTCATTAATGTCCAATCTGAGGTGAATACAGACTATACAGTTTTACTACACAACCAGCTCCCGTCCTTCGTCATAAAACTGAACACTGAGGTATGCCAGATATGCTTTACTTAGACTTTACTGGACCATGTGAGGAGCCCATTTTGCCAAGGAAAAGTCAGTAGACGAGAAAAGTGACCATAACATAAACTGAAACGGTGTCTTGTTTAATTGCGGCCGATGGACCAAGCATCAGCACGTCGCTACATGTTAAAACCTGGGAGAAATGAAGTGTTTCCCCACATGTGAAGGCGGCACTCTGTTAGATAAACACCGCCTCGGACCAAAATAGACACCTGAGACGCCGCAAATGATTTGTGTACCTGAAAAAACTGTATGTTTTACTCCTTGTTTGAAGTAGGGTCACCCGAGGCGGGTACAAAACGAGCCCTGCAGTTAACTCTGCTGCCCGAGAGATTTATGGTCACTAAAGAGTTTTAACATGTACATGCCAACATTTGAAGAGATCACAAAACATGCTTCAAGTGGCTTCTGAAAAACACGCTCCTCCTGACCTGAGAGCTCAAACAAAGGGAAGACATCTACACATTTTCAATATAAAAATGTGGTCATAATAAAGAGGATTATAATGCAGGTTACACGTTCAGAATTCAGATGTCTTCTATTAAAACACCTAGCAATATGTCAACATAATATTAGGAATAATTTCCCAATCTTTAAAACACTTTTGCAAAATGAAAAACATCTCAAATTGTTCAAGACTTGTTAGGATCGCGGAAAAGGTAGGACCCAAATGCAGCATTAAAAAATATAAGTGGGTTTTAAGGGATAACAAAAAGTGAACTTTATTTTGCCAAAACAGGGGAGCACGAGTAAGAATCCAGGATCAAAAACTTCAGGGAAAAACATGGAGCGGAGCGTGAAGGGAATTCAAACAATGAACCGACAGGGAAAGACTAAATACAGAGAGGGGTAATCACGGGACAAGAAACAGCTGGGCAGGGGAGGTAGAAACACAAGGGCAACAGGTGAACACAATTAGACAATCAGACACAGGAAGGAAGACAAGAGACAGGGAGAACAGAATTACAAAATAACACCCAAAACAAGACAAAACTAAAAACGTGACATAACATTAGGATCGTGACAAGACTGACTGTTTCCACCTACACTCACTGCTTGGACCAATCAGCGGGGGCTTAACGTAACGGCTCCGCAGACGTAACGTAACGGCTCCACGGATTGGTCCATTTTGTTCCGGGGACGACATGACATCATGATGTCCCCGGAAGAATCAATTGGACAGTGACGTATCTCCAACGAGGCGTTTTGGGGAGGTATTTTCTGTTTTAGAGTTTTACTCGCTACAGGGTGTACTTTGAGGGTTTTGACTCTGCACACCGTTTACATGCAGAAAAACCTTCATAACAACAAGGGGACGGGTAATGACCGGAAAAGCATGACATGTCTCCTTTAATACTGAGTGTCTATCAATCTCCATTTGGCTTCCCTTCACATTGTATGTAGTGTCTTTCTCTCTTATGCATTTATTAAATAGCTATAAAGGCATTATATTGTTGAGTTTCACAGTCTTTTGGTCTTGGAAACAACACAAGAAATCCTTTCGTAAACATTTCGGACTTTTTGTTGCTGTGGGATATCATATGGTCAAAAGCTCTGGAACAACGACCTTAAATTGAGAGGAGATTAAGATTGAAGTGAAGATCTACTGTGAATCCTCAAAGCTCACAGACGTGTTTCCCGAGTGTGTGACGCTCTGGAATAAGCCAGAAAGAGGACCGTGAGTTGTGTTTGTTCAAGGTTTGTTGTTGTTGTGTGGCATGTTCAGTAATAAAACGGATTTATTCTTTTTTGTATTAAGTCCAGTTCCCTCCGATGTCCTCGGGCTGCGCTGGCCTGAGAGAGGCCGAGACAGAAAAAATTGAAATGAATTAAGAGAGAAATGTCTCCCAATGTCCCCCTGAAGGCATCAAGGAGCCAAGAGTACAACCACAGGAGAGGAGAGGAAAGGAAACGAGAAGAGAAGAGAGGAGAGGAGTGGAGAGGAAAGGAAAGGAAAGGAGAAGAGAGGAGAGGAGAAGAGAGGAGAGGAGAGGAAAGGAAAGGAAAGGAAAGGAGAAGGAGAGAGAGGAGAGGAAGGAGAGGAGAGGAGAGGAGAGGCGGGGAGGAAAGGAGGGGAGGAAGGACCCCCCCCCGGAAGGGGTTTGAGGAGTGGAAAGAGAGAGAGGAAAGGAATGAGAGGAGTGGAGAGCAAAGAGAGGAAGGACTTGGAGAGGAGTTAGAGGAAAGAGAGGAGGGAAAGGAGAGGATAAGGAGAAGAAGGAAGAAAGTCGAGGAGAGCAGAGGAGAGGAAGGAAGAGAGGGAGAGAGGGAGAGGAAAGAAAGGAAAGGAAAGGAGAGAGAAAGGAGAGGAAGGAAGGGAGTAGCGGAGTGAGAGGATAGAGAGACGAGGAAGGCAAAGGAGAGGGAGGAGAGGAAAGGAGAGTAGCGACGAGGGCGGAGGAGAGGAGAGGAAAGGAAAGGAGAGGAAAGGAGAGGAAAGAAGAGGAGAGGAGGGAAGGAAAGGAGAGGAAAGGAGAGGAGAGGAGAGGAAAGGACTGGAGAGATTTCCTTCACATTAAACATCAGCAAAGCTCTGGTCCAACCCTTCACAGCAGATTGATCCTCTTCCTCAGTGTTGCACTAACTCTTTCCTCACACCCCCCTCCCCATTGTTGCAGTTGGACGGCTGAGTGCACACTTTGGAAAGAGACTCCCTCTCCCCGTTAATAATGTGGTCTCTCCATCTTCTCCAAATAAACGCTTCCCCACCTTCACACTTCAGAGAGGCTGAAACTGCCTCAGCAATAACAGAGTATCTGACAGGTCAGTGATGCACGTGTTATTAGGAGAAGAGGAACACCTTCATGATCTCACAAGTGCGTCATCCTCAGTCTGTGTTGGCACGAGGCGAAAGTACGAGTCAGTTCAATCTCATTTATTGCTGCAGGAACATGAGTGAACATCTCTGTTTCTCCTCTCCTCCATATCTGTTATCTACTCTTAGTTTAGCCAGGATTTAGGAAACAAAACTCCATTTTATTCAATCTTGCAGCCAAAGTGCTTTGAAGAGAAAAACCAAGAGACAAGACAACAAAAATCAGTATTTAGTAAGTAAAGCTACATCAATAAACAACAAAATGTTAAAGTGCATAAAAGTCACTAGAATTAATAAGCATAAGAGATATCTACATTTCCCCCTGTGTCTCTTTGTACTTCCTGTCCTTGTGTTTGGCCTCATCAGTTTCACCTGTGTCTCCTCATTGGTGTCAGCTTGAGTTTGAATCCTGCTTTTTGTTGGTTGGATTCTTGTGTGTCGCTTTTTGGGACCTTGTCTGGACCGAGCATGGATTGAAGGTAGGATATTTTATGTTAAAACTTCTTGTCTACTGCGTTTGGATCCACAGATATGTTTAAAGGTGTATTTAAAAAGTGTCCCAACAACAATAGCTTAGCATCAGACCAAGCTAAATAGAGATTGAGAAATATGTGCTGTATTCTACCAGGTTTTATTCTATTCTTTCAACTTTCAGAAGCAACAATGGCAATTAAAATGGTATTCAAAGTTCAATCATGAGTATAAGTGTGCACTCACTGGGTACATTTGAGGTTGAATTGAAAGTGTTAAAAGATTGAGTTGAAGTCCGGACACTGAAAGGAGCTGAGATGTTAGTTGAAGTTTAATTGATTGAGTATGAAACCTGAAAGGATTTGAAGTTGTAAAAGCAGACTAAATATAATTTGAAGAGTAAGAGATGAAAGCGGTTGATGTGCAAATGTTAAAGACAGTGTGTGCAGTGAAAGCTGTTTAAATAAAGTGTGTATGATCGGTGGAAGTTGTGTTAATCAACGGCGTAGCGGCCCGTCCACACAGCGGCGTGCGTTGAAAGCTTCACCATTCACTTTGAATGGGGTGACGTCACTTTTCGCCGAACTGCATTGTGGGAAGCGGAGCTTTGCTGGCGTGGCTCGCTGCAAAAGTTGAGCAATGTTCAACTTTTGAAGCCTCGGCAGAAGCGTCAGCCAATCGAATCATATGCCAGTACAAGTTCTAGCCAATCAAACCGCTGCTTGTGTGTCAGGGGCGGGAGATTGTGATTGGTTGTTGGTCGAGTTTCAGACACGCCCACCGGCAAGCTTCAACGCACGCCGCTGTGTGGACGGGCCGTGACAGTAGAGTGTGTTTGGTTGAAATTGAGGTAAAGTGTGGGTCGTACATTAATAGAAAGTGACCAATAACATTGTAATTGAATAAGTGTCTTGTTTCTATCCCTGAACACTCGGAGGCTACTTTGATCCAGATCCTAAACTTTTTCTCTGCTGATAAACATCAGGGTGTCGAACTCTCGCTGACGTTCCTCTCAAATCTCCACCAATCATCTGTTTGGCCGCGGGTCAGGCATTAGCTCAGGCAGAAGGATTGTTCCCATGCATACTAATAATGTGTTCCTCGAAACCTCTCCTCCGGTTGATTCCAGGGAGCGCTGCAATGTGTTGGGGCTGACGAAGCTTCTTAATAAAGAGCAGGAAGTGGTTTTGACAACCTGACGCTTTTACAAAGTTTAGCATGAAAATGTGAGGCGTTGTGTTTCAACATGTCAAAGTGCAGTGGAGCAGACCTGGAAGGATGATTTCTGCAGCCCAGTTTGCACGGAAAGCAGATGTTTGAGATGTTTTCTTTTCTTTGCTTGATCACCTGTTGATGCATCAAACTTTAAGGCAGAATCATGGTATGAAACCCTAGATACACTTTATATAAATCTCTGAGCATGAAGTGAGGGGTCACCAACCTTTTTTAGGATGAGGGCTACTTTCAAAAAATAAAACAAGTCGTGAGCTACTTTTACTCCTTTTTTTGTTTTTTGCAGTGTATATATTTAGCACATTTTAACATTATTATATGCTGACCTTTAACCTTTGTGTGCTGTTTGGGTCTGTGGGACCCGTTTGCAGTGTTTACTACAATAACATGTATGCAATTTAATTATTTTAACCTGCTTTATTTGGGGGTGGGCTCACATCCTCCATGGGGGACCTGACATCCTCTAGGGGGGGGTCCTCACCTCCTCTAGGGGGGGGCTCACATCCTCTAAAGGGGGTCCTCACCTCCTCTAGGGGGGTCCAGGGGCATGCACCCCCGGGTAGATGTTTTTTTAAATGTTGAAGTGAAATGCATCAATCTGGTGCACTTTGAGCACAGCATGAATTGATGGACACAGCGCTCAACACTCAGATGGAAGGGAGCTGTATACTTTTCAATACTCCAAACATCTTTAGAATATGATCACAACCAATAACAAATCATTTAAACTTGTTTATTCTTATCTTATGTTACATTCTTTCTTTTTATGTATGCATATTTTACTAATCACTCCCCTTTTAAACTGTTTTTTTTTT